>NW_019416912.1:0-163572 GCF_000390285.2 Anoplophora glabripennis
ATCTATAAAATAATTATTAATTAAAATAGTAAGCTGTATGTAACTAGGAAACACTGTCTGTCAATAATATAAATAAAAATAATAAATGTCTCGATAATTTGAATTTTGAACTATTTAATACAAGAACTCGATAAAAACCCAACAAATATACAGTCCACTCACAAAACAATAAGAACAAATACAACAAACATTTTTCTTTTGTTACAAACAATATGACGCTCGACCTCTACAAATACACAAATTTACGCTTTTGTTCTGTGTATTTTTTACTTAATTTTAAGCCCATAAAATTCGAGTTAGGCCCGATTTTTGAAACAGCCATGTGTTTGGTCTAATTCGTCCAGATTAAAATATTTTATTGTTAGTAAATGTGGGTAATATCGAAGCAATTATTATTATGAATCCTCGATGTTTGCAAATGTGAAACATTATAGAATTAATTTAATATACATTGTTTATATATGGAAAATATTCATATATAACATATGTGCATATAATATCTATCTTGCTCGTAAAATAATACTCGATTCAGTCAAATTAATGCACTACCTACATTGATTAATATAAATTGTATAAATAATAAGGATAATTAAACACTGCACAATTAAACAAAAACGGTGAAGAATGTTTCTAGCCACGAAATTTGAATAATTCCAAATATTTCGAATTTTCACAACCAAGAACGGCGGTGACAACATTTTTAAAATTTGATATTTTTCTATCTGTTGTTAGACACCTGTTCAAGGACACTATGTACAAACTGTATTGTACAGTTTAAAAACGCCTTAGAATTTCGATCAATTTTCGCTAACAATTATTGTCCAGTTAAATCGGCGCAGGATTGAAGGTGTGTGGAACACTTTAAGGAACAAAATTTTTTTTAATATTCTATTCTTGTAAAACGGAATAACTCAGAATTTTATAAACACGTACTGGACTAATTTGAGTAATGAATACATTGTTAAACACACCGTTTTAAATTTTGTTTTGTTTTATCCGAGAGAAAAACTCGTTAATCTATTTGTACCACATTGTTTTCAATTTGCATTACAGGAAACTTTACGGGAGCGTCAGGATAATGCACTATGGGTTTGCAGGGAAACTCAATCCATCTCCCGGTTTAATCCCGTCGTAAACAACCCGTCAAATTTGCGGATGTAACAATTAGTGTCCAAATCCATAACCAACACAGAACTCTTGATGGTAGAAATCCACATACACGTTGTAGAACCATTTTAACTCACCGAAAATAATCGAATTTCACCCATCACTAAACGAAATGACAAAAATGAAAAATTCGGTCAGTGGGGTTTTGTTATACAGAGTGTTCTAAAACTTCTCACCTGGAAAATATCGGAATTAAAAAAAAGCTTAAGACGTCGATGTTATCGAAATGATTATTTTTTCGCAAAAATCCATATTTTTTTCATCATAAAATGTAACATATCAAAAACATTTTTTTTATTCACAATGAAATGTGAATTCACAATTCACAATCATTAACAAAATCGTCCCTTTTTGACCGCGGTTTCCACCTTCTTTTCAAATATCAGTTTAAAAATTAATTGCAAAAGGTTGTTACTCCCAATCAGTCCCAGGATTTTTTTTATCCTTTAATTTTTGTTACTACTTTTTGTGACTACTTAGTGTATACAATTTTAACTTCATACAAAATGTTTGATGAGCATTTTTCTCTAAAAGCAGTAAAAGACTTCCCCTTAGTACAGAGAAAACTGTAACGACTTTTTAATGTAACTACAGTTTACTACTCAAAAGCTTACTATAACTTCTCTCTTTATAGCAAGATATAATTAAAAGTTCTCTTCATTTAATATAAAGTTACGAGATGAGGATAGTAGATGAGGATAGGCAACATTAAACTAAAGCAACTTGATGGAGACTTACTACATATTGCCTGAAGTAATATAAAAATCCATAAAAAATATTATTAATGTATAGATGAAACATGTTTGTATTAGTACTGAAGCACAGACAATATAGCTTATCGCCACAGACTGCGTCTTAAATGCTGGAAATTGACAGCCTAAAATGGATGCAGGCTCTTGTTAGCCGGCGTCCAGCTATAAAATTTAGCGTGGTAACTCTTCTACTTGGTAATAGGCGACAGTTCTAGCGGTGGCTTTGTTGCCAAATAAATTTGATGCATTCAGTTATGTAATTAAAGAGATATGGAACTTACTTTTTGTTTGGAAATCACATGTGTGTTAAATACTAAATAAAATAAATCAAGTTAGAATTAAAACTATGAATTTACCTAATTAATTATTTATTTTATATCACCTTGGAATAGGAGAATTCAAAAACTTGAAATTAATGTTTTTAGATTTGTGTGTCGACTTTCAATTTGGTACGATATTAGCAGCTATGTTTAAAAAAATTGCATTATACAGGTTGTGTACAATGTGTATACAGATGGATATTGTTGATTTCTTTAGTTAGGTAAAATAATTATTGACACAAGTGTTGCATATCATGGATGCCATTGGTAGTGCTCATATTTGTGACACAAGATGTTCAAACAAGGTAACACAATGAAAAATTGCTGGAACCTCAAGCAGTAGTTGAATACGAAATTTATATTAAAAAAAAAAACAACAAATTATGAGTCAATGATCCCTTACAGAGATAAGATAATGCTTTCGCTACTGGTGTTGCAGTTTTTGACAAACTTTTTTGTTTTTCGGCATACGGACTTCGGACCTTTTCCATTCAACGCTGAACGGATCAGATTCAAGGTAGGGGAGATTTTTTTATTATTTTTTCGATTCAACGCACCGTTTCCGATTTATAAGACATTTTTTACTGTATCACCTCACACACCTCTTGTTTCCGAAATTTATTTTCCACATATGGACTTTGAACGTTTTTAGGTATTCTCCTTATGTTGTTGTAAAGGTTAGTTATAAAAATCGTTGTTTGTTATTTCAATAAGGATTAATTTTATTTTTTTTAATAATGCCAGCAGATTTTGAAAAAAAATAAAGGAAAAGTCGTACATTTGTATTTAAAGTTTTTTTCTATCTTTATCTATAAGTGGATGTCAAAATACAAAAAAAAACCTGTACCTACATTCCGCGACATACTAACAACCCACCGATATTAAATAAATTTATCATCAACATCAAATATTAAAAAATATATATTACAAGCTGTTTAAAATATCATTATGAATTTTGTTTATTTGGAAATAAATTTTCTGTAGTATTTCAATACCAAAAAACGAAAATAGTAGCTAATTAACGAAATTATGATTAAATAATCTAACTGTGATACTGCTGCAGAATATCATATGAAACTACATAGATATTCGTTGATTCTTTAAAAACATTTTTATCAATACCTACATCATACATTTAAGTAAATCCAGTAACGCAAAAAACAGATATTGATAAAGAAGTGTACAAAAGACATCCGTAAGTACGCAACATTACCAAAGTTTTGTTTATATGTTGCTAGGATACGCGTAAGAATGCGGGCCGCTGCATTTGATTCTTCCTAAAATTCTGCTGGTGGTGTACTCTACCAACAATTCGGAAATTTAAAACTGCTGGCCTATTCCAGTAGCGGTCTGTGGCGATAGCTATTTTGTCTGTGACTGAAGTAACACTTCTACATACTTAGACTTTCCAGATACAAATAAAATTGAAAAATATAATCAACATAATTCGTCATTTTCTATTTGTAATTTTCATAAAATTAGTACAGTTATAAACATATTTTTAAGTCTTCGAATAGGGCGCTATAAAACCCTTTGTATAAGCTAATTACATAATTATTTACACTATTACTCATAGGACATAGGATTTCATCTTATCCACACTCACCTTTGTGTAGAAATTCGTTTGCTCTTCAAACAACCTTTACCTTACCAGCGTCGTAAGACACAGATTTGCCATTCAAATATGTAAATTTATATCAAAAGCACACACACACTCGGATAAAATGGGACAGCATAATTTTAATGCAAAGAAAATAGAGAAGAAATTATAATATCGAAACTCGGTAAATGTCACAAGTTGAGATTTTAATGTTTGAAAAGCTAAAAGATCGGTAAATCTTTATTTTACTTTGTAACTGTAAATCTATCACTCTGTATTAACTATATGTGTTGTGCTAAATGAAGTCACATCTTCAAATTGTATAAAATACATTTTAATATCCTGGAAACTGCGTCAATTTTAATAGAAAAAGGTCGGGCCACCTTCAAACTCGACAGGTAAAGGAATCTATAAAAAAAATCTAATAAAAGTTGTGTGAATTTGTAACTTAATTTAGTTTCTGCTCCAATATAAAAGAAAGTAGGTGTCGCCATAGACATAATTGACGTCATGCGTACCTGGAGAAGAAGCGGGGAAGGATGGCATTTCCCCCAGCTCTGGTTCTATTTTCAAATAACGCCTGAAGGCTGACCTTTTACGCACTTTTTTTATTGCCTACGTCTAGAATAAATATAAAAAGGACGAAATAATATATATAAATCTCACTCCGACTCCCGTCAACAGCTACTGAAATAAATACAAATTTACGACACGTGTAGACACATTCTGCCATAACAATTCTGAATATTTTATTTTATGCAAAAATTACTTTATTATGTGATCATATATACTATATAAGCGGTATCTGTTTTGGTTTGGGTGAATCGTATATCCGCGGAGATTTTTTGCTTTCAAATATCGTTAGAAATGAACATTTTTCTATGCGCATAAAAAAAACGTGGGCTTAACTTTTGGCGGCACAATATGTTAAAAAAAATTCGAAAAATGTCATATTTTTCTTCCTATTTAATTATGTACCTTTTCAAGAGTTAGTTTTAGGCGAAAAGGGAAGAGGAAAAGAATGTTTGTAAATAAATTTTTTACAAAATGACTAGTTACAAATGGAATGAATCATGATTATTATTGTAAAAATCAAAAAATCGCCAAGTGGGGTTAAAAAACATTACTTTTTAGGGATTTTTTTTTGACGTCTTTAAATTGGGTATAGTACCTTCATACTTGGCTCAAGAAAACTTCATGTTATGTAGGATCATCACACCAAAGTTGATCAAAATCGGTTCTATAGATTTTGCATAATAATTTTGCAATCCAGATTTTGAAAAAAAATTTGCAAATTTTCAAAATTTTGCACAGCAAAAACCAAGGCCTTTAGATACTTGAAAATTTTATCACATATAGAAGGGCTATCAAGCTTTCAAACGCTTTTTTGAAAAATTCGAATCCGTCAATTAGGAGAGCTCTGGCGCTTGTTTAAACATTGGTCGAATTTTTGTACTTATAAACAATTAGAATAACTGTGAATATTCAATCAAATCAAATCTTTTAAAGCAGGTTATATTTTTTATAATTAATTTATTAATTTAATCACCATTTCTTTTGTGATTAAAATATAATTCAAATATTATTTATTGTTTAAAATATAAGCAAATGAGAAATTAACTCATTATATTACTAATTTTCGACATATTTCGAAAATAATTATTGTTTAAACAATTTTAGAATATTTAAATTTTGTTTTTGATTTTTAATAAACAGTATATAAGTTTATGCACTTACCTTTGATACAATAAAAAACAAAGTTGATAATTAAAAGAAGTTTAAAGATAAATAATTATCAGACTGTTGAAAGACCAATAATTATTAATTATAGACATTTGAAATTACGCTAATTGTTTTTTTTATCGCGGGACATCGATTTAAAAAGAAAATCATCAAAATCAGACCTCTAGAAGCTGAGACATTAAAAATTTTTAAGCGCGTCGCGATTTTGAACTCGTCGATTCAATTTTGACCACCACCACCACCCGTACGATTTTCTTGAATTTCTTGCTTGCATAAATAACTTTAAACACGTTTTAAAGTAGGTTGCCAATGAAGAAAAGTATTGCAAACTTAGACCTGGTAAGTACTCGGAATCCTAAAGGTATTTTTCGAAAAATTAGCCCGGATGTCCCAGTGCATTTAGTGTAAATGACGATTAATGTTGATCGGCTATAACTACGTAACTAATTGACCAATCGATCTGTTTTTTTTTTTTTAAAGAAGCGTCAAAGTTATTCTAATTGTTTATTAACAAAAGTTCGACCAATGTTTAAACAAGCGCCAGAGCTTTCCTAATTGACGGATTCGAATTTTTCAAAAGGCGTTTGAAAGCTTGAGAGCCCTTCTATATGTAATTAAATTTTCAAGTATCTAAGGGCCTTGGTTTTTGCTATGCAAAATTTTGAAAATTTGCAAATTTTTTTTCAAAATCTGGATTGCAAAATTATTATGCAAAATATATCGAACCGATTTTGATGAAATTTAGTATAATAATTCTACATAATATGGACTTTTTGAACAGATACCGTCTGGACTAGTAGGGGTTTTGATATACGGATTAAAAGACAATACCTTTGATACTTAATCAACAAAAGTGGCCAGTGCCAACTTACAAATAATAAACTCAGTATACTCATGCGCTGTTGCCAAGTTTCTATTGCAACTTTTGGCACTTATTTATGCGTACTGGGTAAAAAATAATAATAAGTGAGAAATGGAAATATATGATTTTAAGTATTTTAAACTCCATTTTATTCAATATTCAATATTCTAGTCATAGAGAATATTTGATCATTGATAGCAATGATTTTATGGTCTTAGCATGTATACTGTCACTAAGTCATCTGATGATTTTTTTCGCAGATTCCTGTCTATGGAGTTACGAAGCTATGGGGTTAAGGGTATCCCCATCATACTAGAATATTTAAATACTCAATTTTTACAGGAATCATGATCTTCAACATATATTCCCGTATATCGCTGAACTAAACCTTCCATTTTCTTCCACGTCTTTGTGTACCACTGCCATTAACAACATCCCATTTAATTCCGTCAAGGAACGTATTCTTTTTGTAAGGTTTACGACGCAGACACTTAACGGTACAAAGAGGGCAATAAAAATTATGCCTATACCTCGGCAGGATGTTCCTTTCTTCTGGGCGTACTTGTGAAATATTAAAACAAAATAACGAGCGCGACGCCTTGGCAGACTGAGGGACTTCAAATAGAAGAAAATGAATGCCCCGTGAAAAGAAAGAATTTCTCACTTTGTTAGGCAATAATTATAGGCCTTTGATGAGAATAATTCGCTCAGAAGGTAAATTTGCACGAAATAGATGGCATCAAAGTAAAAGTTTACCACCTGGACTTTTTTTTAAGTCAAATGAAAATATGTATATAAAAATTAATACAGAGCGAGCCCTATGACAAAATTAAATTCCGTATGAAAATTTAGTTAATGTCATTCAAAAGTAATTATAAATTAATTATAAAACAAAAGTTCAATGACATGCTTTTGAAGTTTCAATCAGAATTAGAAGCGTCGAAATCCTAGCATCCTTAATTCTGGTGTTTTCCATATTGCCCCCATTGGTTAACAGATTTTGCATCAACGTAAAACAGATATAATAACAAAAGTGTTATTTTCTTTATTTCAACACCATGTACCTCGATAAAGAGGCGTTTCGGACACATATTTATAAGAGCCTCAATCCCTGCCAAAGTAGACGTCCATGTCCGAGTGGACCCAAAATACCCTCCATGCGAAGTACAAAGCGCGAAGCGGAAATAAAATTTTCACCTATCTTTTGAAAAATTTTTCGTCGACACCGCCATAGGTATATTCTGTCAGCAAAACAGCCGTTGATGACGCGCTTCAAAGCTGAATTTCAATTGTCCAAACCTAAGGCAGACCTCGCTATAGAAACTCTGTGTACCCATTAAGGAATGAGATCGAACGTCGACTTTGGTACCATACAGTTCAGTAACCAGGGATGGATATTTGGCCCATACAATAGAATGCAATATATTCAAAATATTTACAATTCAAATTGCGAGCACATGCATGGTCCAATCCTGCGATGTAGATCTCACCAATAGCGAAATAATGGCATGGCGCCCAACGTGGGGCCCAAATGTCCGAAACGCCACTGCAAAATTTTCTGTCTGATTGTATATTCCTCCGTATATTCGGTATACCATCCTTTTTACTTAGGTACTAGGAAATTTTCTTTTTAAACATGCAGTATTGATTTCGGAAGTCGTGACTGGCGCGGCATCGTTCGTCTTTGCCAAGGAATGAGGCGAAATGAAATAAGACTGACACGAAAACAATAACGGCTTATTTCAATTTAAAAAGAAGATATCGCCGACTGAACAATGGGGTGTAATTTCACCCACGTCAATTTCCTTATCGCCAGGGCTTTGTCTTCATTGTACGCCTTATGATCTATACTTTTTGCTCGCCGCCCATGATAATATTTCATCTGAGGCCGCGCGAGAGCCGATTAACGGACAAAAAGGAAGGCTGACAGTTTTATTAATTGGTAATATTTTCGCCGGCATTTGATTTTTCGCCCGGAAAAGCCTTCGACCGATTAATATCGGTCGGAAAGCGATGACAATATATGTTTTTTGTATCTGTAGAGACAGGAACCAATAGTTGGCGTATCTTTGGATCCCCGTCTAATACTCTGGATTATTGGATTGTCAAAAGCAGTGGCGCTTCGTCTATTGAGTAGAATGGGTGTTCCGAATCAGTTATTAGAATAAAATAATGTCACTTATTGTAGTAAGTGAGCGAAATGAATGAAGTGAGATTCCCCCGTGCTTATATTTCACTCTCACGTGTGATATACGACGTTTCGTGCAACAAAAAAGTTTATGGTTTATCTCCCATTCACAAAAACTCACTAGGAGCAGTCTTTCGTGATTTTGAGTGATGGTTTTGGCATTAGCCCAATAGAGCTGGATCAAAAACATCTAGTTTGCGGCCACACAAATTTTTCCTTTTTTGACTATAGAAACCGTATGTTGATTTACCACCCCTTTACATACAAATTCATCTCCTACACTATGTGCGTTAAAGCATGACTATATTTACTTTAGCGCACTCGCATCGTCATTTTCTTCCTCTATGTCGCCCCGTAATCGTACCCTGACGCAGAATGGTCCAACCTACTCAACGACACCGAAATCGCCCCGACCGGACCACTCCTGCGCCCAGCGGATCGAATTTCTCATAATTATGACGTAGTGTTGGAGTAAATTTCTTCAATTATTGTTCTTACATATTCATACATACACTTTTCCTAGTTTCCCCACATCGTTTCGTTGTTTCACGTACTCGATATCGAATCTCGAGAAACGTATCGAGAAACTAAAGTTCCCCGCAGAATTTAAAGCAGCTTCTCCCGGCATCTCTTCGCATATCGGCAAAAATAATAAGCCGGATAGCTCCCTTACGGAATCGATAATAAGGAAAGCCCTAAAATGAAAAAAACATCTGCGGCTTTACAAGGGCTCTTTTAAACTTTTACTAGCTCTTTTTTCCATACAGGAAGCGAGTCATGATCACCGTATCGTCAGGCATCCTTAAAAGGGGGACTTAGATGTATTTTAACACGAGTAAAAATGCTATTCTCTGCCTCAGCGATTCGCTTCATCCGAGTAGAAAATGTATGGGTCTATGAATTATTAAAAATTTTAGGTTAGGGCAGAATTTCACTGATTTAGTCGAAAGGAAGTTTATTACACGGACTTGACAGTGTTTGGGATAATTAACAATTTTAATTAGTAAACCGCAAGGGAAATCTAGTATGTCAACGGGGAAATCTACAGGAACGTAGAGGAAGTGTGAAAATTTAGGAGAAATTCAAATATTTCAACTTTTAATCCCCAGTGCAAATATTAAGTTACAGCATCTCCATCATTTTACGCAGTTGTGTCCACAAGAGAAATTACATCTGATGTGCTAAAGATATAAAAGTTATTTATTTCATTCACGATCTGAAAGTCAAAAATGTTTACCACTGACCACATTTAAGAAATCATAAGAGAGAACATTAATAAACAAAAAGTAATAAGTAGCAGTGCAGTGCACCACATACGTATAAAAAACTGGTGAAAACCAGAAGACTCAAATTTATGTTTGTATTTAATCTGATTGCATATAACCTACCATTTGACATAGTAAATAATAATAAATATTACATTCCTCCTGGATTAAATACAAACGTTGAAACAAGGGTAAAAACATACCTGATGATGCGATCTATAACGCATCCCCCAGATTGTGGAACCGATAGCAAAGAATAATCACTATCGATGCGTAAAACAATTTACGTGTTTCACAATGATACACTGACAAATCTTACAACAATTGTTCACTTTATTTTATGTTGATGATCCACACGCCTTTGGTGTATACAAAAAAAAACAATACAGTAACGGAGGAATAGAAAATATAAATCAAATCCACAAAATTATAACATGTTTTCTCTACAATACTGACCGATTTTTGTCAAATTCTGAAATCGCCATAGTAGATGCTGATAACACCGAATCCAAGAGGGTCAAATCGCATAAGGTAATAAATATCTCATTCTGTCAGTAATTGTGTCACTTTTACTGATATAATTAAAAAAAAAGAAAAGAGAATGTAGCAGTAACATTTTTATTTCCATGGATTGGACCTACTAAAGAAAAGCATTACATCTTTATACCGTAACATACAGAAGAAGTTTACGCAAGTTTTTTAATCAGGAATTAGGAATTCATTAAAATCACGATGATTGTTCTAAAAAAAACTTCTGAATAAGATCATTAAAGTATGGAATATAATATAGAATGTAGAAACATAAAATTTGAGAAGGACTTTTAACTTATTTAATTCGTATAAAATAAGTCTGTAGATCAACTGTTTTAATCTCGATTTTTTAATTATTGATAAAACATCGTTATGTACAAAATGTTTATTTTTCATTACGTCATGTGAACACTAAGTACGGACCTGGAAAGTACGATTTACTCCCGAACCTTAGAACAAAACGTACTTTTCATGTTTATAATATTTCATTTAACATTTTCAGGATCAGACGAAAGACCATGTGCTCGTCATACATCCCGTCGTCCCATTTCTTTGGATAATGGGGCTATTCACAATTTTCCATACGGCTTACACTTAATTTTTTATTAATAACGAGCGTTCAAATAAAAACGTGGTCGAAGTTGGCTGACACATTGGACGTAGGGAGTAGCTTATAGCGACCAACTTAACCTCATTTCTCAACGAGCTGTATAGCAGCTGTCAGTTTCAATAACGTTAATGACTATATAACTTTATTTTAAAGAATAATCGTGATAACAATAACAAACAATTAAAGGAGCTGCGGAAAGTGTCCCCCTCCTTGTTATAACAATAAATTAAAGCAGCTGCTGAAAGTGTCCCCCTCCTTGTTCCAAGCACTTTTCACACCTGTTCCTCAAAGAATTAAAGACATTTTCTAAGATGCTCGGGGTATTGTTAATTTCACGAATCTTGTCTATAAGTCGAGCCTGCAGATGGTTTAAATCAGGAATAGGCAGTTCAAAAATAGTGTTTTTAAGGTAAGGCCACAAAAAGAAATCACACGGCGTAATATCACATGACCTCGGTGGAAATTCATGTTCAGCATTGAGACTTATTAGTCGATTTTGGAAAACTTCCCTCAACATATTCATCGTCTCGCCTGCCGTATGTGCCCTTGCGCCATCTTGTTGAAAGTAAAAGTTTGTAATTTCGTTTTCTTCCAGCTGGTTAACAAAAGGAGCGATAATTTCTTCTCTATACCTTTGCGCAGTAAGAGTACCATTAAAAAAAATAGGTCCATAAATCCTCCTTCGATTGAGAGCACACCAAACTCCAATTTTTTGAGCGTGTAGAGGGCCCTCGACAAAAAAGTTATCTGGTTTTTCAGAAGACCACATTCTCATATTCTGTGAGTTTACGTAACCACTTAAATGAAACCAGGCTTCATCAGAAAAAAAGGTGATATTATGAAGTTCACCGTAGTTGTTTAAAAACCATTCACAAAATACAGCCCGTCGCGGAAAATCAACTTCATGAAGTTCTTGCTGACAAGTTAAACGATAGGAGAACAAACGCAAATCTTTTTTTAACACTGTGTGGCAGGTACCGACTGATACTCCCACCATTTGTGATAAAACACGTACAGAAGTTCTTGGCGCATTTTCCATTATTTGTTGGACATTTTCTTTTAATTCTTCAGTCCGCTTTTTAGGTCGGCCGCTTCCTTCTTTTCTTGTTACACTGCCCGTTTCACGAAAAACATTAACACAACGCTGAACTGCACTTTGAAAAATTTTGTACTCAACAACGCCGGGAAATTGATTTTGAAATTCTATGAAACATTCCTCAATAGAATACTTCCATATTCCATCAATCTTGCGTCCATTTCTAAAGTAGGACTCTATGATAAACACTTTTTGTTCTTGAGAAAACACCATTTTAAACGCTTTTTAAAACGAAAATATTCAAATTGATAGCGGCGATATAGCGCTTTGACAGATGACGTTTAAGTTCATTTGCTATACGCTACGCCCTACGTCCAAATTTTCAGAACCAACTTGACCACGTTTTTATTTGAAGGCTCGTTATAAAAGGTGAAGCTTTGTAGACGTTATGAATAAACGAATCAGCCATTGTACTTGTCCAAACAACACTTGCCTTTGCCGAGAAGTTCTCCCATAGATCACACGAAAAGAAGTGAACAACACTAAGTAGCGATAATGGAAACCTGTGCGATAAATTTAGAAACGACTCGGATCGATCGTCTTCATTTTGTGAAACTATGTTTTGCGTTTCAACGAATAAAATATGTACTTTAGCGAGACGGTTTGTTTGTTATATTACGTGGAAGAAAACATGTTGCAGAGTGAGCTTTACCTTTTTGTGTCAGAATGCGAGGTACATAGAAACGAGCGCATTTAGGTATGTATTAAATAAATCTACGGTGGTTTGCTGCGTTTTTCAGCTGTTTTTAGCGTTCAAGTATTCCCAACAGATTCAGGTAGTACTAAAATATTTATGTTATCCCTAGGCCTGTATTCGTGAAGTAAACTCTTGTTCATGTGGGATACATTCATGTCGAAAGTTGTCTACATAGCGATAACTTTGGCAAGTTGAGAATACGGCATCGTATACAAATATTAGATTATGAAATGTTGGTTGATTTTTACTGATCTTTGCTATAAAATAAATATTTACAACCTACATTAGTATAGTTGATCGATATACCGGGTGACCACGAGATTACTACCCAGGCTCTAGCTTAGTCACGAAAAAAGATATCGATTTCAAATTTTGGGCATGCGTATCATTGAATTTGATGCAAAATTTAATAATAAAAACAACTGACCGTCACTTCCTGTTTGACCGGAAATGCCCTAAACTTTGTTATTTCATATGGAACACCCTGTATATTATTTTTGTTTTCAATTCTGCTGAAGAAACTAACACTAAAATATGTATTATGTCCTATACCTATCTTTGACAGTTTCCGAGAAAATCGCACTTTAAAATGTCAAATGTGTCATTTATAAATTCCTTTTGAAAGAAAACAAACGAAGAAAGGGACAAAGTCATATGGTATCTTTAACTTATTTTAGAAGTACTAAAGTCTGATATCATAAAAGTGTCGCACTTCCGGCACATCCGGAAAATACCGGAAGTCATCTTTAATAGCAAGTAACTGCAATAATTTTTATGGAATGCCCTACAACTAATTGAGAATTCGTATTCTACAAGCAATTTCGAATCATTTTTATGTACACTTCCCTATACCCAAAGTTCTGAATTTTTGAGATATTAAATGTTTAATGTAAAAATGTCATCTGAACGATGCATAAATGGAAAACGAAATAATCAGTCAATGCATAGATCAGAGGTGCCTAGGAATCTTAATTTTAATATGGTTGCTATGACAGGCTTTTGTTTTTAGACGCCATATCTTCATAATTACTTAAGATTCCTAGGCACTTCTGATCTATGCATTGACTGATTATATCGTTTTCCATTTATGCATCGTTCAGATGACATTTTGACATTAAACATTTAATATCTCAAAAACTCCGAACTTTGGGTATAGGGAAGTGTACATAAAAATGATTCGAAATTGCTTGTAGAATATGAATTCTCAATTAGTTGTAGGGCATCCCATTAAAATTATTGCAGTTACTTGCTATTAAAGATGACTTCCGGTATTTTCCGGATGTGCCGGAAGTGCGACACTTTTATGATATCAGACTTTAGTACTTCTAAAATAAGTTAAAGATATCATATGACTTTGTCCCTTTCTTCGTTTGTTTTCTTTCAAAAGGATTTTATAAATGACATATTTGACATTTTAAAGCGCGATTTTCTCGGAAACTGTCAAAGATAGGTATAGGACATAATACATATTTTAGTGTTAGTTTCTTCAGCAGAATTGAAAACAAAAATAATATACAGGGTGTTCCATATGAAATAACAAAGTTTAGGGCATTTCCGGTCAAACAGGAAGTGACGGTCAGTTGTTTTTATGATTAAATTTTGCATCAAATTCAATGATACGCATGCCCAAAATTTGAAATCGATATCTTTTTTCGTGACTAAGCTAGAGCCTGGGTAGTAATCTCGTGGTCACCCGGTATTTTGGGAAATCCATTATTCTTAAAAACTATTAAAGACAATTAAACTCTAAATGCGATGTTATCAGTGGCTGCTAGTGCGGGGGGGCTCTGGGGTACCGCCCCCCTAGAAATTCTCATAGTAAAAAAATTCAATTTAAAATTTAGTTAATTAAAAAAAAATCAAAATTTAAAAAAAAAAATTCAATTTTGAAAACAAAATTAATTTTTTAAAAATTTTACAGTAAATATTTCAAATGTAGTTTTTTTTTAAAATAAAATTAAAATAAAAATTGAAAAATTTGATTTTGAAAAAATTATTGCCATAAATGACATTCTGTAGAATAAATCATACGTTTTTAATTATACTTAAAGACAAATACATAATATGGAACATTATTTAAACTAATTAATTAGACAGCTTCTTTGAAATACAATATACAGGGTGTCCCAAAAAGACCCGGGCACCCCGACAACTTTCAGGAGTCTTACTAAAAGAAGTTTCGGTTAAAATCTGTAGAATGTCAAGAAACCAATATGCTTTGATTTGACACTGACCATAACTTTCAAGGTCAAACCAAGGTCAATTTGAAAGTATTAAATAGAACACCCTATTTTTTTAGGCTAAAATACTAACGCCAAATTCGAATATGAGGGTCAAACTCATTTTCTTCAAAATATCGACAATATTGTTTCAAGCAAAATTTTCAATCACTAATTTGATGGTGACCTTGGATTTGAACTAGCAGCTGATTAAATGTCAATCGCCAGAATCTTAGTTGAAAAAGTTTATTAATTCTACTACTTTCATATCCATTATTTTCTGTGATAAATGAGTTTGACCTTTGAACGACCTTCAAGGACATTCTGGAAAAATTTTTGATTCTTGGTTGCGACATAAAACTTGGCATTGTATCCGCTGCTGGCATAAAAATAGTGTAGCTACTATATTTGATATTCACAGTTGACCTTAGTTTGACCTTGCAACTTATGGTGAAAGTCAAATCCAAGCTCGCCATCTACTTTGTCATTCAAAATACTATAAATTTTGTTTAAAACATTTCTGTCAAGTTCGTCAAGAAAAATATTTTGACTTCCAAACGACCTTTCATGAAAAATTATCATAAAAAGTAACAATAAAAGGAAATATGCACTCAACTGGACAATTTCCCACAACGTTTTCTTGTGCATTTTATTCATTTGCACTTTTTGTATACAAAAACTATTGAAAATGTGTATAAACTATACAAATTTGCATAATTTTTATTGGTAAAGTCCCATGCGTTATTGTTTAGGATTGTATTCAAGGCAGAAAAATGTAAATAGAAATTACCCCATCCAGACATTCGAAAATCGTTATAATGCGACATCAAAGGAAATTTAACGTGTCCCCAAACAGCAACCCCTGTCTCCCTAATAAATTGATGCAGATGTAACATTTATTATGCCTAAGTGAGGCACTCGGCCACGCATAAGGGCATGTGTCAACCCGAATTGCCGTGTTTGTAATGGAATAAAGCCGATAGGGCACTTGTTAAGTCGTTAACTGCCGGACGGGACAATTTGCGCTGCTTTTGGAGTATTACGTAAGGCTATTTGTTTCATCCTCGTCGATAAAAACTTTGCCAACGTTTTAATTAATAAAATGTATTTTCCTCATTTCCTCCTAAGCTTCTTTTGGGATACCCTTTGGTTGTGGATCTCTACGAACTTAGAATTCCTCATGATAGTATAGCCTTCTTCAATGATATTAAGATGTTTCCTAAGTCTCCAGATCTTATAGGCCAGGAAAATAAGCTGGGAAATGACAATTTCGCGACTTTTTGTTTCGGCAAGCTGAATTTATCACTATAGATGCTAAATATTATGTACAATAACATATTAGTTTCCACAATCATAAAAATGGGGGGAAGATTGTTTACAGGGTGGTTAATTGTATAAATTTTACGTAAATTCACATTTTTCGCTTATAACTTTTTTCCGTTCATTTCCACGAGAAAACAGTAAGGTACTTTTTTTTCGTCTTCAAAAGACCTACAAAACTAGCCCTCGAGCGTCAAAAAATATTGATTAGATCAAAAGTTATAAACAGAAGAAGTTTATTTATGACTTTTACATTTATAAACTGCGTTATTATTACCTGAACCTTTTGGCATCGCATCCTCTCATTCCTTATCACTGTCTAATAACTCATACGAAATCTGGAATCGGCAAGTTGAATAGTTTACAAGTTATGGCTTTATAAACAAATTAACTAATTATTAATCTGGACAATCCCGAGGATCCTCCACAATCGCACTGATTTTTTTCATGGTAGATTTCATAATAATACATTGAAATCTATCATTTTTTTTAATTTCAAATTTGCACCCTGGATTTTTTTTATTTTTTAGCCTTAGTTGCAGAATGAAATATACGACACACGAGCGTGATATAGTTATATATTATTACATATTCAGAAAGCTTATGAAAAGGGCTTTAAGTTAAAAAAAATCGTCAAGATTCGTTGAAAAACAACGGAGTTACAGACTGTTAAAATCGACGGCCTATTGTTAAACAAATTAGGTTGGTAGCGGCAAAAAAAATACTGTCATAACCGGCAACCCGAGTACTTTCCCAAGTAAAAATATTTTATTTGTGGAAGTATGTTAAGTGCATAAGAAATATTGTCAAAAGTCAGTGGGTCGCTTGATTTTCGGTGAGCCGTGGCGCGGCGGAAGGGTGGGGGAAGCGAACGACAGCGGGTCCGAAGAAAATGACGATAATATTCATAGTCCTGCCGTTAAATAAGCGAAATTCGCTTGAAAATAATTATTTGACAGTCTGTAACTCCGTTGTTTTTTAACGAATCATGACAATTTTTTTTTTTTAACTTAAAGCTCTTTTTATAAGCTTTCCGAATATGTAATAATATATAACTATATCACGCTCGTGCGTCGTATATTTCATTTTGCAACTAAGGCTAAAAAATAAAAAAAAACCAGGTTGCAAATTTGAAATCTTAAAAAAAATTATAGATTTTAACGTTTATTATGACATCCACCGTGAAAAAAATCAGTACGATTGTGGAAGATCCTCGGGATCGTCCAGACAAATATTAGCCTTACTCAAGCATCCCACAAGCTCCATACCAGCCTGCATTTGATCTGGTATGAGCTGATTGACTTTAATGCTGTCTACAGGCGATGATGAACTTATGTCTAAAATCTTGGTTTTTAGATACTGTGTATAAAAAAAGGAAATAACAAAAATAAGAAGGAAAGTTTTCAATATTCACACTAGCTAATCGTCTGTCTATTTAGAAAGCTTCAACCCCAGTGATTCTATCAATTAGTACGTACAAACATTGTTAGCTTGTCTGCGACTTTCGATCGAAACAAGATATTGATCCTGAGTCCAAACCACGTAAATATGCAGTTTAATAAGGGCCACACCCGTTTATTTGTGAAAGCTGACAAAACGCGTCCACCAATATCGCGTTTATTTCAAATTTATGGCTTCCTAACGCCGCCGCCAGTAATTGCTTTGGCGATATCGACGCCGCCACTACAACCGGGCAAATCCGCCAAATACAGGCAAAGGGGGTGAAAGGGGAAGGTGTAAAGGAGTGGACAGTAGGATTTAAATTGAATTACCGACATCCAAATACTTAAGATACTAAAAAATTATTAATAGACGATTACAAACGTATAACGATTCAAAGGGGATGATTTACGGTTATAGCTTCAAGCAATTATGGCATATTGCCACAGATTACCTAAAATTATTGATGCAATGTATCATAAACAAGGACTAATGCGGATCCTTGGTGATAATTGCCGCATTTGTCCTGGATTAATATCGAAAGTTAATAGTATATGCCGAATGGTTCCTTTGAGATTAATAGGGGGAAGATAACGAAACAACTATAATAATTAATAGTAATCCGATGGTTACGCTGAATACACAAGATTAAGTTAACCAAACAAATAGAAAATAAAAGTACTCTACTGATCGCAATATTGAATTATTATTTTTTCGAAATCATCAAAATCCCTTTTTTAAAGTTACTTATGCCATTGCCGAATAATCAAGATGTTTAAAACGTTATTATATAAAAAAATCATATCAACATGTAATTTTAAATACCTAAAATCACTGAAATTTTACCTTTTTTTAGACATTGGCAGTCAAGATTCAACTACAAGGTCTCCCAATTTAATGTAGCAGGACGCATAATTTTTTTACTTCGACTTTTATAAAAAAAATATATTTAGAACAAGTCAAATTATAGTGACTTTGAAGTCACTATCAAGGTCATATTAAGATCAGCCTTGATTTTTTAAATGGAAACCCTTATTTTTTATTGCAGATTCGTATTCTGCGGGAAAAAATACGTACCTAAATTTCGTATGAAACATTTTTTTGAAAATGCTTCGTTCTCTCGCCAGAGTGCGCTATTCTTATACTATTCCATTTTAATTTTCAACCTAATACCTCAAGAAATTAGCAGGATGGTGAAAAATATTTCCAAGTCAGGTTTCGGGGGGTCAAATTACCGTGACCTTGAAATTGACTTCAAGGTCAAATTCAAGGTCACCATAATTTGACCCCCTCGAAACCTGATAACTTTTGTTCGAAATATTTTTTTGTATGTCGAATTAAGAAAATTATGGGGCCTGGTACTTTAAAATGGGACACCTTGTTATACAGGGTGATTCACAAATGGTGACCAAAAATAAAATCTCGTAATCTTTGGTGAATTTTAAGGGGTGTCTTTCCTACAAAGTTTTTATCTAGGACGCTTTGTTAAACAGATACAGGGTGTTAACTTAAACAAAAAATATTTTTAATTTTTTTAAGTAATTTAAAATCTACTAAGTTCGAGGTTTCATTTTGTTCAATATTTGTGTATACTGAGATATTTCTGCAAAAATCCTGCTGAAATCTTGAGGAATATTATGAAATCTCACAAAATATTTTTAAATCTTTTGGATTGCAAACGCTTTTTCAAGAAAAATGTTCCACATATAGATGGTGATTCACAACCTATTAAAAAAAATTGGGAAACATGAAAAATTGTCAATATAAAAAAAAAATTTTTCTAAAAAATTATTAGGATTAATTAAAAAGTTATAGTATTTACAACCTTTAGCGTCATTCGCGTTATGCTTTGTACAATGCGCTCTCTCTCTCTCTCTCTCCCCACGTGGCAAGCGAATTCGAATACTGAAATCCGATTTTAGTATTGCGATAGTGTTTACATTAGTTTTTTTCCAAGTGTCAAAAATGACTTACGTGTATAGCAACTACAAATTGATGGATATCGTTTTAATTTGTGATGAAGCAAGACAAGATTTGTGTTATTTCGTATAAACTAGGTAAGACGGACCCAAAAGTGTTTACACATCGGTGAACAAAATTATGAACAGTGGTTAAAACATCAGGTATGTCAAATTATTTTATTAATTAAAACCACAAATTAATTTAATTAATTTAATAATAACAATATAGCGGCAAAAGCAGTTGAATTTGCTGATATGAAATAGGTGTTGGGAAAGAAATTCTATCAATATTTTGTCCATTCGTTCCGTCCGGCTGCATGCTTTGCCTTGCGCAAGGTCAGTTTTTACAGTACCGTACAAAAGTATATTTCTAAACCATTTTCGAACAGCCCTTCTTGATTTTTTTTCCACTGTACATTCAAAAAAAATTTTTTAATTAAGTTCTGAATCACCCTTCAAGAATAGAATAAGCGATCATTAATAACCGCGCTTAAATATTAAAGAACCGAGTTTGGAATTCGCCAGAGATCCGAGTTTTTCCGTTCCGCAATGGGCAAGGAATTGTTGATTTTAATTACATTCCCTCCAAATTTCGACGAACAAGTGAGAATTAATGCAACGAAAACAAAGTTCGGAACCGGCAAATTGTAGAATTTAATTTACCCCTCGCAAGCAACGACTAACTTTGCAATTTATGGAAAATAAACTTCGTTAAGGTGGCGGATGGGCGGTGTAAGTGTCTACTTTTTGCTAATTAGATTGACGCGTGCGAAATCCGCCATCGGAGAGAAGTAACCATGAAATTTCCTTACATAGGCGTGGTTGGGAGGGTTTTCAGAAGGTACCAAATAACAGTTGTTTATTATTTATTTATTATTATTAATAATAATAATTTCTCGTGAAAATAATGACAACTGTAACCAATTCTGGGCTAGTATAGTTGTTCTCAAACAGAAACACAATATAGTCCGGTCAAATTAGTCATAAAAATTGTGGTCAAATAACGAAAATTCCGACAGAGCTAAATTTTGGTGGAGACCTTGGGTACACCATTAGAAATAAAGTGTCAAAAGTCCCCATCGATCCCATTTGTGCTGAAAAAGTTATTCGGGGTCAAAGGTCAAAATTTGAGGTTTTTTTGGATTTTTTTCGAAAACGGTAAGTTTGATCAAAAAAGTAGTGCTGACAAAAATTATAGATCTTAAAATTATCTACAAAAATGGTCATTGTACTTTTTTTCTAAGGATCACCATTCCTGAGATATCGCGATTCTAAAAGTTGAAGGAGTCACGTTCTATATGATATGCACATATGTAGCCACGTATACACATAGTCAGGCACTTAATACAAGTAAAAATGTCTATTTGTGTCTCTTATATGTATAAACTATACTATTCTGAGAATATACACAAAAGAAACTCGGTCCCTTAGTCAATCCCCTCTACCCGCATGGCCTTGAATAACATCTGGCTACTCTATTGTAAAAAGTTTTGTAAAAAATACACGAAACAAGTACAACTATCTTGTCTTCCTCCAACATCGGCTTCTGCTAATCAACACTTGTATCGAGTATACTATCAAGTTCAGACATGGCTAGGCAATCAACTGAACCCAGAAGACTGGGGTGGAAAATTAACAGACAATACTTTGGAACCGATTCAAACTTTACTCCCACCTGCTCCGGAAAAACTCCTACACTATTTTTTGCAATTGCAAAAAAGGTTGTAGTGCTAAATGTGACTGTAGACCCGGATCGAAATCAGTAAATATAAAAATTCTTCAAGAATATACTTGCCTTTGTTTTTAACAGTATACAAATATGTTATTCAGGAAACTTGTTTAGAATTGACATTTTTATTTATTAAGTTTTCCCTCTGACTTTTCGCCTAGGAATATTTCTCCGGACTTTTCCCCGGTTTTTTCGTTTTTTCCTCCGGACTTTTCCCCGGACTTTTTCCGTCGACTTTTTTCTCGGGTTTTTTTCCCGGACTCTTTCCCCGGACTTTTCCCCCGGACTTTTCTTCTGGATTTCTTTCCCTTGAGTTTTTTCTCGGACTTTTCCTTGGAATGTGCCCCCGAATTTATTTATTTTTTTTATTTGAAATAGTCTGAAAGATATTTGCTACAAATTTTAAAAACGCTTTGGAGGGATAATTGTACATTTTTTGGGGTGATCCAAATATTTCTACTTGCACCTTTAAATAAAATATTTAGAAAACCTACAACAAACTGTGTAATTTTTTTTCTCAAAAAACGGTGCATTAATTCAGAATTGTCGGCAGATTTAAAAAAAAATAAACGGGAAAGAGATGTGGCTTATCTTTTTCTTTACAAAAGATTTTCGCACGAATGCCAATGGTGCAAGTAGAAATATTCGGATCACCCCAAAAAATGCATATTAATTCCTTCAAAGCGTTAAAATAGCTAACAAAATATTGAAAAAACAAGTTTACTTTGCCTTAATATGTAAAAAAAAATAACTTTTTAAATGAACGATAGCTTCATTTATTTATTTAATAATAGTAAAATAATTCCGAAATTGAAATTTTAATTAATATTTCGTCTAACAATAATTTTTGTGACATTTTTGTAAATTAAAAAAAATTTAAGTATAAAAGATGCATTTTTTCTGGGGTTCAGGGCTATTCTACGAATTCGTAAATATGCCCATTGTTATTTTTTCGTCGAGCTACCCGTTAAAAAAAATAAGTTTCTACGAAGTTTCACGGGAAATCATAGTTTACGTCGTAAACTGTATTTTGCGAAATATTCAAGTCTTAATATTTATAAACAATTGCGCTACGATTTAAAAAAAAAATCTTATCTTGGCTCCTGTTGGTCGTAGAAGGTACTTTTTTTTATTTTAAAACTGTATTTTTTTGCCTACCGGGAAACCACGTTAAAAAAACGCTCACTACCTCACAGGTAGTGTGGAAATGTGTGCATATCTGTAGAACGTGACTCCTTTAACTATTAGAATCGCGATATCTCAGAAATGATGATTCTCAGAAAAAAAAGTATAAGAATCATTTTTGTAGATAATTTTAAGGTCTATAATTTTTGTCTACGCTACTTTTTTGATAAAACTTACCGTTTTCGAAAAAAATCCAAAAAACCTCAAATTTTGACCTTTGACCCCGAATAACTTTTTTAGCACACATGGGATCGATGGGGACTTTTTATACTTTATTTCTAATGGTGTACCCAAGGTCTCCACCAAAATTTAGCTCTGTCGGAATTTTTGTTATTTCAAATGTCTATTTGATAGCAGGAAACTGAAATATCGGGACACCCTACACATAAAATCATTTTAAATGTTGTTTTTCATTACAATTCATCTTACTACTTACCGAAGTTAAATTAAATAACAAAGCACACACCGATTTCTGACATTCAGGACTGACTACTGGTAGTGACGTCACTAAACAATGCCTCATCCTGACTTAAGGCTTTATACTATAGAAAAAACTCTTAGCAAGAATTGTGGAGATCACTAAATCGATGTTGGGAGCTTATTCTGTTAAATATTCTCTCTAAAAAGTGCGGTATGTTTCAAGATCATCCAATTTGCCATGCCATATTTCAAAATATTTCCCAGTAATTTCGCAGGACTCTCATTTTCATTGATCCCAGGTGATGCATGCCTCGAAGGGCCTTAATAACGCAGGGAAAATGGCGCCATAAAAGCTATACTATGAAGTTTATAATAAGAGCTTGCAAGAAACTTGCAGTTATGAAGCTACATAAAACGTTATTTGTTTTGCTAATAGCAGCATAAAACTCCTGTTCCATTTCCTCTATGAGAAAATATAAAAGAAAAATTATAATCTTAATAGATCTGATATTGCCGGTTGTTCAATTTTGAGAGATTTTGGTAAAATCTTAACTAAATAACATAATGATATAATGTATACTCTACTCTAGTAATACAATTAATTAAAAAATAATACATGGTAGAATTGTAACAGTACTTACATGTACTGTTGATATTGTAACATTCAATAATATTCTATACACAATTTGCGCAATAACAGTTAATTTTAAGACAATATTTTATACGTCGATGTTTTCTGAGCACGTAAATAGAGTACTGATCACTTTTTTCAAAGAAATAATTGGTTTTTGGTTTTAAATACGTAAAAAGGCCTTCTTGTAAAAATATCGAAAGCATAATTACAAAAGAAAACGTGAAATGTCAATAAATATGTATTTTTCGGGGTCTGGCGATGACTTTCACAGACTTTTGCCTACACCATTCGAAAGAGCGGGAAAAAATAAGTTGATTTTAAAAAAGAGTATTCCCGTAGCTGCTTTCTAAGTGCCCCAATCCATTTGTTAAGTAAAAATCATGTTTTTTTAAGCTATTGGTTTGAAATCTGTATATTAAAAAATCGCCGAGAAAAGGACCGTAGTTACCGTTTTTTTTTTTAGTTTTTTGTTAATAACTTTTTCATTTTGCAACTTAAAAATCTGAAATTTACACAGACGCGAGATAATGTAATTACCTTTCGATCCTTTTTAGCCGAATTTCGACATCTTGATTTGCTCAAAAGACATACGCCCTCGCGTTTTCGACTTTATAATTTTGCAGTAGGCCGCCATTTTGAAATTTGTGGTCCGGATTGCGGGTATTTATTGAGCACCCCAACAGTTATATTTTCCTGTAGTTTCATCCAATTTCGGTTAAATTTGTTCTTTTTATTTAATTCTGAAAATTTACACATATTTTTTTTACCGCTAATTTTGCAACGTAAAAAAAAAAATTGCGAGCTTTCGCAAAAGCCTGTCCTTGTAGCAAATTTCCTGAGGAACAAAATCGATAAGTATACTTCATGTCGATTAGAGGCTTAATTTCGGAGATATAGGCGAAGAACTGAAAAAATAGCAATTATTTTTTTCTCTTTGTTATAAACAATATGACGCTCAACCTCTACAAATACACTTTAGGCTTTTATTCTGTGTGGCGTAATCCAATAATAGTTGGGGCAAGTTAGCAGTATTGTCTATGAGGTTGGATATCTTTTGCATACCCAGATTTTTGGCATCGAAGAATATTGTTTGGCTTAGTTTTATAAGAATTTTAAAAATTATTTATTGAATTTGTTTGAATTTGCTTAATCCTTACAAATTTCTGATTGATCTTTAGCGAAACGAGACATTTTTATTGTTTGTTTTCTATGTCCAAGTAAATTTCTTCTAGCTATTATCAGAGTGGGGCTTGGGAATATTTCAAATGCCATTCGCTTAAATAAAAACATATTTGGAATCTTTCAATTGGAAAACAACTTTTAGCATTTGCCATCGTCTGCGGGATCATATAATCTTTGTCTTCTTGGATATAAAGGAACGTCAAAAGATCAAAACATGTTTACAATAAATTGCACCCCGCATTTTCTTTCAGAGAACCTCATGAAACTTGACACGTAAACCGTATACTCTCTAACAAAGCTTGGAAAATACAGAGAGATACATCTCTCACATAAACAGAAATCTTTCAAAATAATGTGCAAGTCTACTCGGAGACCACATTTTCATGACTATCCGGACGAGATGGCAAGAAGATGTTCCTGATACTGAAATTTAATGCCAGGATAAGTAATACCAAGTCGCGGCAGATGTAAACAGGAAACAGTGGAAGTAATTGGTACAATAACGGGGGAACCTTTCTGAGTGCACGGGATTTGCGGTCGCAACATTGTTTTCGCAATTATAATTTCAATTATGTCCTGTTTCTGCGGAATGGGAGATTAGGCGAAGTAAATTTTCATGTTTCCTCCGGGGAACGGTCTCGTCGAGGGAGGGTAGAATGAAGTGATTATTACGGGAATTTTCCGGAAATATACAAAACAAGACTACCCTGAAATCTTCGACCGAAGTCACGCAAGTCAACGACGAATCCTTAAGGATTTATGAACCGTCAAATCCTGTAAGAAATCAGATTATTGTTAATGTCGCAAATATGTGAATTAGGAACTTCTTACTGTTTTGCACTGTATAAAAGTCCAGGAATTTCAATAAATTTTAATACAATTTTCACGTATAATCTTGAATTATTTTCTAGAAAAATGCGTGATTGAGGAAAAATTTCCGAACATTAATTCAAGGACGTGAGGGATTCGGTATGAAAATTTTACAGCCAAAATTTATTTTAAAAATTTGACATGTGTCATTTTGAAACTTATTTCGCCAAAATAAAGTTGGCTTGACAGGTAGACATTGTTTTGTGGTGCATGACATATTTTTTTCTTCTTAAACGTCACTTAATTTAATCGCATTTCACGCGTTTTTTTAAATTCAAAAATAGCTCGTTTTAGAAATGAACATTCCGAAAACATAAAAACTCCCGAAAATACGAAGAAGTCGAAAATAAGCGCATGGAGGCAGTTTCTAGTTTTTTTGTGCGAAAAGATCCTACAATGTTGAAGATCCAACAATAACGATGACTGCGTTGGCATCAATTTTTGAAGATTATGCGTTTAACATTAAAAAGAAAATTTCTGATGGTTACAAAGAATCTGTCGTTAAGGTAAATTACGTACTTTTAGATTATTTGACAAAAAAAAAGCAGAAGCGCAAAAAATATTGAACCGCTAAATTTATTTTCTTGTTTTGTTTTAGGTTATGTGGAACTTTACCGCAAATATTTACCTTTGCAATACAATTCACTTAGTATTACTAAAATAGAAGGAAAGTTAAGTTTTTGTAGAAAAGTGATGTCTATGGCAATTTGTCAATGATTCTTATTAAAACATAAAAAACACATTTAATTTTTAAATTCAAATATTTATCTTTGCAGTTTGCAGTACAATTCACTTAGTATTACTAAAATAGAAGGGAAGTAAGTTTTCATAGAAATGCGATGTCTATGACAGTTTATTAATGATCCTTATTAAACATAAAAAACAGCACATTACATTCACTTTAGTAATAAAAAAGGCATTTAATTTTTTGAATTCAGATATTTATGTTTGCAGTATAATTCAGTTAGTATTACTAAAATAGAAGGAAAGTAAGTTTTTGTAGAAAACCGATGTCTATGGCAATATATCAATGATTCTTAAAAAATCATAACTGCAGTCAAGTAGGCTTAGGCTTGTGATGTCAAAATCGTCTTCGCTATACGTCACGTTGACAGTCATTTTCTCTAGCTTCTAATTGTTTACAATTAAATCATGGCACTGAACAACCAAAAAACTAATTTAAAACCTTATAGTACATATATCTAATTCTTGTACCAAAATAGGGGACATTCTTATGTCTCATAAAAATTTAAAGTATTTGACATATTTACTGAAAAAAACTGGAATTAGTCCGCATCAAGAAAACCTTTTCGCAGCTATTCAAAAGATTTTTAAGGAAGATATCCCATCTTTTTTACGTAAAACCAGGGCTCAGCAGAACAAAATTTCATCAAATTATTACATATATTTTATGAAACACAGACATCTGATGGAAATGAAAAATAAAGGTAATAATTAATTATGCTCCTCGTTACTCTCCGTTGCGAAGAGAAGAGTTCCAGCCAGAATTTCAAAAACATTTAGCGTTAATAGAAGAAATCTCGGAACAAATGTTTGGTAAATAATTGTATCTATTTATTATTTTAAAATAAATAAAAACATTACAAAGCAACATTCTGGATAGGTACTGATTTTTGAACCGTATGATAGCTGTCAAAAAAAAATTCCACTTATTAATTTTGTTTGCCTAACTTGGCAGGAGGAAAGAAATTTCCGAAAAATTTGAAGGTTGCCATGGGCAACTGTCGAAATTACAGTATGTAATTTATACCAGTCATTATAGACATAAAAGAGCCTGTTTCGGGAAAAAAATACTATTAGAAGTTTCTTTGCGGAATATTGTTCGGAAACCTGTTATAAATAAATTATCAAAAAATCAACTCGAGGCTAGTTGGGAAACTTTGTTTTAACAGTGGTCAAAGTTATGGAAAAGTGGTTTTTTGACTCACGTAAAAAAGCTATTATTCATAGCGAAAAAAAGTTTATACAAAAAAGGTAGGTATTAAATAAGCCTATAAAATGAAAAAAGTCCGATTAAATTCCGATAATTTGTTTATGCACAAGAGCTCAAAAATGGTCGAAAATTGCCGTTTTTTTCAATTGCTAATAATTAATGCAATTTTCATCGCAGACACTTGTAATTCAGGATTTTTGAGGCTTTTTACACCCTTAATAAGTGGTAAAAATTTCAGCTCGAAAGCTTCATTGGTTTGGCGTTGGCGGAATTTGTTATCTAAGAAGATGCTATTTTCAATTCATTTTTCCCAAGCTCACAGGCGTTGTAGGGTTTTGATCATTAGTTGTTTTTGTACCTAAATAGTTGTATTGACATAGGCATTTACTGAGAATTTAGTTTTTCAAATTTAATTTGTTTAAAATTGACTGAAAAAATGTTAATATTTATTAAATTGTTAAGATAGGTAATTATTATAAAATAAAATAGTAACCTCTTTACTTTAGTTTTCTTCGAATTTAAAAAAAAATCGTTGTTGTAAGTTGATTAGAAGCTGAGATAATTTTTTTTATTTATTTAATCGCAGTGACCTTAATTATTAATATTAAGAGCCGAAATTTGGAGAGAGTATACATTAAGAGCTATATTTTCATGTCCTACATTAACATTAAGGTGAATTCAACTATTTAATTTCGAAAAAGAAGATAGCGGCGATGCGTTCTATTACTTGGTCTAGCGAACGAGTGGGGAAGGCGAGGCTTAGCATGCGCGCTTAACGATGTAATAAATATTAACATTTTTTCAGTCATTTTTAAACAAATTAAATTTGAAAAATTAAATTATCAGTAAATGCATATGTCAATACAACTATTTAGGTACAAAAACAACTAATGATCGAAACCCTACAACGCCTGTGAGCTTGGGAAAAAAGAATTGAAAATAGCATCTTCTTAGATAACAAATTCCGCCAACGCCAAGCTAATGAAGTTTTTGGGCTGAAATTTTTACCACTTATTAAGGGTGTAAAAAGCCTCAAAAATCCAGAATTACAAGTGTCTACGATGAAACTTGCATTAATTATTAGCAATTGAAAAAAACGGACAATTTCGACCATTTTTGAGCTTTTGCGCATAAACAAATTATCGAAATTTAACCGGACTTGTCTTATTTTACAGATTTATTTAATACCTACCTTTTTTGTATAAACCATTTTTTCTCTATGAATAACAGTTCTTTTACGCCAGTCGAAAAACTACTTTTTCATAATTTTGACCATTGTTTTAACAAAGTTTCCCAACTAGTCTCGTGTTGATTTTTTGATATTTTGTTTATAACACGTTTCTGAACAATATTCCGCAGAAAAACTTCTAATAGTATTTTTTTCCCAAAAAAAAGCTATACCTAATGATTGGCCTAATTGGCTTAAAATGACAGGTGTAAAATTTTCATTAAAAATTGTACCAAACAAAAAAGTTATTAACTTTAGGGTAAGGTTGCAGGGTATGGAATTCTGTTTATGAAAATAATGAAATTATTTGTGGTATAATTTAAGCATTTTCCCTGTTTAATGATATTTTTCCGCCCGTGAAAGAATAATGAAAACTCGTCCAATATCTAGGAGGTTGAAATTTCACTCTTTACAGCCAAAAAAAACCTTTTATTGGGAAAGTTCCACATAAGAAATAGAAGTGCCACAACGAAATTTAATTTTCTGCGCGAAAGTGATACAAAACGTCTACCATAGAGAAAGAATTCTATTACAATTGAAAAATTAAACTAATATCCGCATACTGGTGTCGGCTCGAGAATTTCGGGCACCCAATTTACCAAAGAAGTCGCTGGAAAACTCATTTCCTAGCGACCGCGAAGTCGCTGCCTGCCGTATATTTGATGGAGTTGGTAAAGTCGTTTAATAGCAGCATACCGGAGAGCAGTATTCGTGCAGTGAACGCCGGAGCGTTAAAGTTAATTACAGGACTGGAGGGTACATCACCCTCTACGGAAAGGTCAACGAAGAAGTCCGCATTCATTACCGTCTTTAAGAAAGTTAGCTCAAAGTTGTTAATTTTCGTAGAAACGTACTTCTTCGGGAATTTTTGTTTTACTTCGCACTCCTTTGTTTCCTGATCTGAGCCCTCTTTATTTTTGTGTATAAGTACAAGATGTAACTTTAAGATAGGGGGTCGAACGTATAACTTTTGTGCTTACAAAATGTTTTCTCATTCAGAAAAAGTCGATATGTTGCTAATTTACGGCGAGTTACAAAAAAAAATCAGAGCTGTAGAGTTATATCGCTCATTCCCGAACATAGAACATTTACAAGATCGGAGGCGACCTTGCGACGAAATGAAGATGCATTTTCTGTTCGGAAAAATCAAATAATTGACCGAAGGGTAAGAAACAATGTTAATACAGCCATAGACAAAATAGCTATCGCCACAGACCGCTACTGGAATAGGCCAGCAGTTTTAAATTTCCGAATTGCCGATAGAGTCCAGCACCAGCAGAATTTTAGGAAGAATCAAATCTAGCGGCCCGCATTTCTACGCGTATCCTAGCAACATATAAACAAAACTTTGGTAAGGTTGCCAGGCGTACTTACGGATTTCTTTTGTACATTTCTTTATCAATATCTGTTTTTTTGCATTACTGTATTTCCTTAAATGTATAATGTAGGTATTGATAAAAATGTTTTTAAAGAATCAACGAATATCTATGTAGTTTCATATGATATTCTGCAGCAGTCTCACAGTTAGGTTATTTAATCATAATTTCGTTAATTACCTACTATTTTCAGTTTTTGGTATTGACATACTGCAGAAAATATATTTCCAAATAAACAAAATTCGTAACGATATTTTAAACTGCTTGTAATATATATTTTTTTAATATTTGATGATGATGATTAATTTATTTAATATACAAGGTGGGTCATTAGTACGTCGCGGAATGTAGTTTCAGTTTTTTTTTGTATTTTGACATCCACTTATAAGTTTAATAATCAAATGTAGAAAAAAACTTTAAATACAAATGTACGACTTTTCCTTTATTTCTTTTGACAAATTTGCTAGCATAAAATATATGTTTAAAGTAAAAAAATCATTATTGTGATAGGTAATGATAAATCCCATGTATTTTTAAAGGAATGTTCGTTTATGTCGTTTTTGTCTGATTATGTGTGAGAGAGATAGCTATAGTGTGCGATAGAGATAAAGTGAGTGACTTTGTCCTCATAAAGAACTTTTCTATCTCTGCCTCTCTCTCTGTCTTGTCTTGAGGAGTCTCTGGGGCTTCCCCAGCATCTTCAGGACACCTAGGGATGGAGCGTGGGGTAGAGCGTGGTCTTTTTAGCCTTCGTTATCGAGCCAAGATGTCACGACGTATGAGAAAAAAAAAACGGTTTCTGGTCGTAACTCGGAAATGGCTGGAAATATAAACAAATATCACCTTGGTTCTGAGAAGAGCACTCGGCGGGTGACGCAGAGCGTGTTGTCACAATATATGAAAGGAAAAAAAACAGTATTTGCTTGTACCTTGGATATGACTAAATGTATCAAAAAATCTCCCATGGTTCTGATTGGTGATCGAGTGAAAAACGTCAGAAGTCCGCATGTGGAAAAGAAAAATCGGAACCAACGGTGTGTGACATCATAGAATAAAAATGTCAAATGTGTCTTTGCAGCTAAGGAGAAACCTATGGTTCTGTCACGACGGGGCTCCACCCCACAAGGCCAGGATTGTTCAGCAACATTTAGATAGGTAACACTCCTAGAAAAATGGATTGGGCTTAATGGACCTATTCAGTGGCCCGGAAAGTCACCAGATCTAACACCCCTCGATTTTTTTTATGGAGGGTTTTAAAAAATAAGGTTTACAAAACACCTTTATACAAAATAACATTTTGAAAAGATTTACTACTCTGTCTTCTCCTGTCCCCCGATTGTGGTATTTTTACTCCTATTTTTTCGGAAGCGTCGGCAACCCTGTTGCAGACTAATAAATTCGACTGCCTGCTCTTACAGACCTAAAATACCGTACGCTTTTATGTCACTATTTTATTAGGCAAGCGACGTAAAAGACTTGTTATTACGGCGAAGTTCACAGTGCCGGGAACCTTCACATTCTGTTTTGTCGCAAGATTACTTAATAATACAAAGCGACGCTGAATTATTTAAAGACCAAGTACGCAAATTTACACGGGACTTCGTCTGCCGTTCCTCTCTTCCTCTTTGATTCGGTTTTCGGTTTCTCTAGACAGGGGCGAGAGGGTAAACAGCAGCTTTAGGAAGGTGGAATGTAAATATTCATAACTGTGGTAAATGTCAAAGGTTTCTACGAAGGAGGGGAAGAAATTCAGTGGTCAGGTTCCCCTGTCAAAAAATATGTGTAAAAAAAAAGGTTCTGATGGAGAGATGTAAGAGGGAATGAGAAAGTGTTTCGACGAGTGCGCGTCCATTTTCAGGCGAGGCTAAGGTCTTGGTCAATGAGGTTATCGTGGTAGAGCTCAGCAGTACAAACAAACGTTTTTTACGTATTCAATTATAGTTTTTTGTGAAAAGGCGCACAAATTGAAGGAGATTTTCCATACAAAACATTAGTTTTCGTATGTAACTACATAATAATCAGGGGCCTTAATGAATTTCTTCAAATCTTATTTAGACAACAGAAAACAGTATACAGGGTGGCCAAATGAAAACGAAACAGAGCCATTTTCAGGAACTGCGTCAAGATTGTAGAAAAACGCTCAGACCCGACGATTTTAGATAAAAAGGGGACATTCTTTGCTGGTATTTTTGCCTCCGCCACTTTCACCACCAAGCAAGAGTAAGCATCACCCCAAAATATTTAAATGGCATTGGGGGTTGAGTAATATTTCTTTTGAAAGCTCTTACAATTCTCTTTACAACAGACTTTAAATTTTATAATTCCGCCCAATACTTTGAAAAAAATTTACATTTTAAAATTTAAATTATGTTTAGTTGCTTACTTACTACTTAGTTGATTAAATGTTCAAACTGATGACCGCCCGCTTCCATACAAGAATAAAGATTTTGTTCGAAACGTTCGCGCACATTCCGAAGCATTTCCGGAGTGATTCGACGGCATTCGTCGACGATTCTTTGACGCAAATCTTCCAGCGACGCTGGCTGTGTTTTATAGATTTTACTTTTTAGGTATCCCCACAAAAAGAAATCAAGGGGCGATAAATCCGGTGATCGTGGAGGCCACTCAATGCTGCCTCTTCTCCCAATCCAATTCCGTAGAAAACGTTGGTCCAAATACTGACGGACAATTAACGCATAATGCGGAGGAGCACCGTCCTGTTGAAAAATCAAATGATCTTCATCATACTCTGGAACATTTTCAATAATATCAGTCAAGGCAGGGTCAATAGCGTCTTCCAGTAATTGCAAATACATTTGGCCAGTCAAATTACCAGGTAGAAAAAAAGGACCCACCAGCCGGTCACCGAAAATTCCAGCCCATACATTTAATTTTTCCGGTTGCTGTGTATGCACCTCGTGAAAAACTCTTGGGTTTGAATCGGACCAATAGCGGCAATTGTGACGATTTACCGTCCCGTTCAAGAAAAAACTGCATTCATCAGAAAAACAGATGTTAAAAAGGAACTGTGGATCGTTCCCTGCTCGCTCACTCATTATTTCGCAAAATTGCAAACGGCGGTCATAATCATCCTCATGAAGTTCCTGGACTAAATGTATTTTGTATGGATGGAATTTATTCTTCTTCAAAATGGTTTGTATGCTAGTTCGATTGATCCCAGACACAGATGCCAGCTGCCTCGTACTTAATGTAGGATCAAGATGAACTTGTCCCAAAACTGCAACTTCACTAGCTTCATTAACTATAGGTTTTTCAATTTCTCGTTTTTTATTGGCTACGTTCCCTGTCTCTTGAAATTTTTTTACTAACTCTAGAACATACTTCCTCCTGACATGTCGATCTTGATGTTGTTCATTAAATAGCTGAGCTGTTCTATTCGCACATTTATTGTTCATAAAGTAAAGCGAAATGATATCTACCCTTTCCGCAATGGAATAAACCATAGTGTTTAATTTTCAAAAACACAATTAAATAAACTACCAACCAACGCTTCCAAATAATACTAGAAAATAATTTGGAATCCACTAATTTTACGTTCATTGTGTGTGTATAGCATTCATTTCTGTTTTTTACAATTTTGTTTTTTTTTACGAAAGTGATAACAAATCGCCAAAAACCAATGTAACGCAAGAAATACTAAATTTATACCATTGGCGTACTTAACTCGAATGACTGACATTTTTACCGTTACTAATTGTTTGTACATAAGTTTCAACTTTAAAATCAAAATTCTTAATAAGTATTGGGCGGAATTATAAAATTTAAAGTCTGTTGTAAAGAGAATTGTAAGAGCTTTCAAAAGAAATATTACTCAACCCCCAATGCCATTTAAATATTTTGGGGTGATGCTTACCCTTGCTTGGGGGTGAAAGTGGCGGAGTCAAAAATACCAGCAAAGAATGTCCCCCTTTAATCTAAAATCGACGGGTCTGAGCGTTTTTCTACAATCTTGACGCAGTTCCTGAAAATGGCTCTGTTTCGTTTTCATTTGGCCACCCTGTTTAGTTTATAATGGGTATAAGTCGATTGAGTATGTCGCTACAAGGTGTTCCTCAAGGTTCCATTCTTGGACCTTTACTATTCATTATATTCATTAACGATTTAGTTAACAACTTAGATGTAAATTTTCTTCTTTATGGCGACGTTGTGAAAATATTTCGTAAATTGCAAATCGATATCATAAAAAGAATATAAAACTGGATTGAAGGTGGGGAATCGTAATTTAAAGAGCTAGCGGTGCACAGAGAACCCCTCTACCGCAATAATCGAGTTTCTCGCTGCACTTCAAGTGAATGATTTGCGAAACATTTGCCCTTATCACCGGCTTCCGCTTAATCTACCGCAAACGGTGACATTCGTCGCACCCGAAGTTCAAAGTTGCAAACACCCATGTGTGTCATCGGCGACGAAATACGCGATGGAGTAGATAATCGCGGTGGGCCGCGGCGTACACCGCCAACTGATTTATCGTCGGAGCTATGAAACAGGCATTTGTTTCAACGGCACAGACAATCGCACGATGAGAGGGATTTCGCTGTTGTTTATTTATGGAGAGGCACATCAAGATGTGATTTATTACACGACGTAGGAGCGCCGGTTTGTTGAAACGTGCTTCGCATGCTCGGGCCCGTTAGTTAGTATTGTTTATACTCGCATATGCAAGTAAAATCCTGACTAATACTACGTGGAATTGGAAAAATTAACTTTGGTTGTTCCATGTGTTTAGATAGGCTCGTCAGCAGTGCAAAATGCAGGAAAATCGAAGCCATTTCAAAGCTAGAAATTTAAAACACCTTTACAGTCATAAACTATAGTAGATTGGTGTAAACTAGAAAGTTCACCTTAGGAGCTAAGAGTATTAATACCTACAAGAGGCGGAGATTAAAAAGGTTATTAAAAATGGCAGTTTAAAATGAATTTCAAAATATATTTTTGTAAATTCCAGAAAAAAAGGGTATAAAATAGGATCAAAATGTGGGCGATAATATTTAGGTGCTCTTATTTCGCCCTAGAGAGATATGACGTTGTTTTCCTATTCCGTTTCCTAATAATAAACAAGCTGCATCGCCTATTAGACAAGGCGAAAACCTCGCATTCGTGGGAGAAATTTTCCGACTCGATTTTTTTTACATATTCAGATTCGTGAAATGTTCCTTAACATGAATCAAGATGATGACGGCCGGAAATCTGGTGCCCATTTGTTTAAACAAACTTTTTTTAAACTAATTATTAAAATTGGTTTTTTCACGCCAGATCTTTTTTAGATTTTTTTGGCACATTATAAACAAAAAAGTTCCTATGCACTATGCCTCTAAAGTTGATAGTTTAAAAAAGTTATAAACAATTTAAGTTGCTAAAAATGCGAAAATGACGATTTTCAACGGCCGATTTTCGGGTTAAAAATTGTTATTTTTGATGTTGCCAGGTACCTAAATTAAAGTTTAAACATCTCCCTACAAGACGCTGAAGAGTTTTTGGGATTTGCATTGTTCTAAAGCCTTGTTTTTTAATTGTTAATAAAGCGCTATGAGTCGCGCGCGCATCTCTCATATGCGGATTCGCTATTTCGTCTAGCGGCTTCAGCTTATGTATACAGGGTGTAACTAAATAAGTGTAAAACATTTAAGGGGGTGATTCCTCATCGAAAAAAAGATAGGATCTTTCATATAAAGAAACTTCATTGGAGCATCCCTTGTTAAGATACAGCCCCTTAAAGGGGGTACATAAAATTTGTTTAACAATTTTTTTCACAAGCACTAAACAAGTTACAATATTGAAATTAACCTGACATTTTCTACTACCAAAAAGACACTTAGCCAGTAATTTATTTGGTTTACCCCATGGTTGTAAGGGGTGGAAAACGCAACCCCTAAAATTTATTTCCAACGTAATTTTTTGTCTTATTATTTTTTTACCATTTAAAAATTTATTTCCGATAGCCTGTTTCATTCTAAAAAAAAATGTCTCTTGAATTTTTTGCCCAAATTAAACCAGTTCGCAGCAAAAAATTATTTTACGAACAAGATACATATCGCCATAAAACGAAAATACGAAACTAATTTATCTAGTAGGCCGCCATTAGCGATACTGACAATTAAATTGGAATCAAGCTGTCAGTTTGTAAATTTTTGAAATTGAAGTAATACTAATTGTGTATTGTTCTGTTCTTAATTTGTTACTTTAATAATTCACTTGTTATTAAAATGGCATACACAAATGAGGAAATGGCTGATATGCATTACGTTTACGGTCTGTCGCAGGGGAATGGGTTAGAAGCTTCTACAAGATATGCTGAAATGTATCCTCAACGGCAGCATCCTTCACATAGAATATTTGTCTGACTTCATCAACGATTACGTGAATATGGTTCATTCAACAAAAGAACGCAGGATTGTGGTCGCCATCGAGAAGTAAGAACACCACAGCTTGAGGCAGCAGTACTTAATTTGATAGAAGAACAACCTACTACCAGTACTAGAAAGATTGCTTTCCAGCTAAATGTTGATCATATGACGGTATTTCGAATTTTAAAGGAACATCTCTTATACCCTTACCATCTGCAACGAGTACAGGCACTGTTACCGCGAGACTTTCCGAACCGTCTTGAATTTTGCAATTGGATGCTGGAAATGATTAGAAGAAATCGTGACTTTCTGAAGACGATCGAATTCACAGACGAATGTAGTTTTTCTCGGGACAAGATTATTAATTTTCATAATTACCACATATGGGCTGATGAAAACCATCACGCTATTGTCGAAACTAACCATCAAGAACAGTTTTCTCTTAAGGTGTGGGTCGGAGTTATTGGGGATTATTTAATTGGGCCTCATTTTCTACCTCCTCGATTAAATGGTGAGGCATACGTTCAATTTTTAAGAAAAGTGCATCCCCCCGTACTGCTGGAGGAAGTTCCTTTGGGCGTCAGAAGGGATATGGTTTTTATGCATGATGGGGCTCCCGCCCATTTTAGTCAAGTAGCACGTCAGCATTTAACTGAAACATATGCAAATCAGTGGATAGGTCGAGGAGGACCACAGAATTGGCCCGCTCGATCCCCGGATCTCAATCCTCTGGATTTGTCTACTTGGGGCCATTTGCAGCATTTGGTTTATCGTACTCCTGTTCGCGATGTAGAGGACTTAAGAAACCGCATTATCGATGCGTGCAGGGTAATTAGAGAGACTCCAGGAATATTTGAGCGAATACGTGGCTCAATGCGCCGACGTCTAGACGCATGCGTAATGTCTGAAGGTAGACATATTGAACATTTACTATGATTTCTACATGTTGTATGTTTTGTTATTATTAAATTAGTTTTGATTATTCCCCTTTAATCATTTAATGCAGGTAGTAACTACAAAATAACAGTAAATCCAGTCCGCATTTATGACGATGTATCTCTGTAGTTGTTCGTAAAATAATTTTTTACTGCGAACTGGTTTAATTTGGGCAAAAAATTCAAGAGACATTTTTTTTTAGAATGAAACAGGCTATCGGAAATAATTTTTTAAATGGTAAAAAAATAATAAGACAAAAAATTACGTTGGAAATAAATTTTAGGGGTTGCGTTTTCCACCCCTTACTACCATGGGGTAAACCAAATAAATTACTGGCTAAGTGTCTTTTTGGTAGTAGAAAATGTCAGGTTAATTTCAATATTGTAACTTGTTTAGTGCTTGTGAAAAAAATTGTTAAACAAATTTTATGTACCCCCTTTAAGGGGCTGTATCTTAACAAGGGATGCTCCAATGAAGTTTCTTTATATGAAAGATCCTATCTTTTTTTCGATGAGGAATCACCCCCTTAAATGTTTTACACTTATTTAGTTACACCCTGTATTACTACTCATAAAACATTGTAAAGATTGATTATTTAAATTTCATAATTCATAACAATTTTATTTAATTAACTCAAAATTGTACGAATAGAGTGCAGAAAAAAAATAAAAGGGCAATAGTATCAAATACATTTGATTTTTATTAAAGAACATTTATTTAACACTACATATTATTATTATCACACATTTATTCAATCATAAGAATTCTCACACTGTTCTATGTTAGAACCACATGAAGGTACACAAATGACATAGTTTTTCTTACAAGAACAAGCTTTAGTCTTCTTACAGTTTTTTTGTACATTTACATTGTTTAACTAAGTTTTTGGGTAATGGATCTTTGGTAATAAATTTACGTAATAATTCACCTGTTTCATTTTGATAACCAAAAGCTGTGAAATCCAAATATTGATATTGAAGAAAAATTGAACTTTTCCATATGTACATTTGTAAAGAAGCTCATAGCGCATTATTCACAATTAAAAAATAAGGCCTTAAAATAATGATAGTCCCAAAAACTCTTCAGCATCTTGTAGGCAACATCAAAAATAACAATTTTTAACCCGGAAATCGGCCGTTGAAAATCGTCATTTTCGCATTTTTAGCAACTTAAATTGTTTATAACTTTAAAACTATCAATTTTAGAGGCATAGTGCATAGGAACTTTTTTGTTTATAATGTACCAAAAAAAAACTAAAAAATAAAATTTTCCGGTGTGAAAAAAACAATTTTTACAATTTGTTTAAAAAAAAGTTTGTTTAAACAAATGGGCACCAGATTTCTGGCCGGCATCATCTTGATTCGTGTTAAGGAACATCTCACGAATCTGAATATGCAAAAAAATCGAGTCGGAAAATTTCTCCCACGAATGCGAGGTTTACGCCTTGTCTATATGTGAAAAATAAATGTCTAAATAAGCCTCTTTTTTGTTCGTTGTTCTCCATTACACTTAAAAATAGCCAAGTGTAGTAATAAAGAGTTATCGTTACTAACTAAAAGCCCTACAGAGTTCATTTATTAAACGTAAAACCTCTTGTCTTTGTAGAAAGCACCGTTACAACATTTTTTTAGCCATTTTATTGCCATCTATCGGCTAAACTAAGTAACTTAAGATAGAGGGAAGTTTAATTAAATCTGCTATTTCGATCGCAGACAACAGCGGTAGCTACACGTACACGGAATATTGGGACACCTTGTATACATACAGTATGTAAAAAATTTTATGATATATGATAAATTAAAACACCGGCATACGTAATAAGTAATTAATAACAGAAATTAATTAATTACAAGCAAGCAATCATTAATATGAAAAGGTGGTTCATGCATCCTCTTTGACCTATGACCCTCATTCATTATATGAAAGCAAAAGCTGTCAACTGGCCGCAACTGAAAAAATGATATATGGCTTCAATATCACCTTTTGAATATTCATACACGAGAATTAAAAAGTATACTATTATCCTTTCACTTATTAAATTATCGCCTAAAAAAAATTAAGCATATTTTTTAATAAAATTCTCAAAAAATTGAAAAGCAATTTAAAATTTAAGCCTAAGGTTAATTTTTCAAAAGATTTGCCTCAAATAATTATCCTGCAACACGTATTTCGTAATTTTTTGATATTCTGTTGCTTGTATAAAAAATTAAATATAAAATATTCAGTTTTCTACGTTACTTGTAGGTCCCCCATTATAACTATGCTGTCGATCCACAAATGGAAGGACAATCCCTCATGGGTTTTGAAACCGGGTCCTAGGTATTTTAATGATGAAATTTGTTCCATCAAAGTATCAACCTCTTGTCCAAGAATATGAATCTCTTGAAGCAAATCCTAATTTATCATTCTTAGTACAGTCATTCTACGGAAAAACGTGAAAAAATTGATAGCACCAATCTGACGACGGGATCTTGTAGGGGGGGGGGGATAGTTAATGAACAATACATTGTGGGTACACATGTTGAAGTGACCCATTTTTAAGCATAACGTCAAGAACGCCGCCGGACGCACCACGGGGTTCCTGGAAGCCGACCCCTGCACAGTGGCGCCAGGACCAGGGACTTCTGCCACCGACTACCAGCTACCTACGACCGACTTCAACCACAAGGCACTCTACAGCAAACCCTCAAACCGTCAACATTACTTTTTCTACACAAGGTTAGTTTTCAATAAAAATAGTTTATTTGTACCGTTGAGAGAGCGTTTTATTCTTGCTGTACAGCGAAAGCAACCCTCAACATAAATTAGTACAGTCAGTTTTGCCCCCACTCCGAATAAACAATGGTCAAAGTAGTCAAAATGAGTTTTTTCTCAAATATAATTTTTCAGAGGCAAGACAGAGAAAAAGTCTTCAGATGAAAGTTGTACTAAAAAAACCTACAATTTCATTTTTTTTTTTTTCATTAAAATCGGTGCATTATTTATCGAGATAATTGCAAAAACATGCATTTTTGCAGTGTTTTTTAATTGTTAATAGCTTTTGCAATAATGGTCATAGGTGAATTTTAATCTACTAAAAATGAGGGTATTATAATCCTTTATATGTGGCCACAAATTGGGCCCGATATATTGCAATAGTTTATGAATAATTGCATTTGTTTATCCCAAACACGATGTTTTTAAACGATTGAGCTAGGTCACTGAGTGCATAAAAATCAATTTAAATGCCGGGAAATGATAGTTAAAAGTCTGAAAATTATGGTATGTTAAAAAAAATCGATTTTTTCAATTTTGTTGTACTTTTTTCAGTGCAAAAAAGGGGTATTTTTTTTCTTATAAATAAATAGAAGTAACTCCGGAACTACTGGTCTCTGGAACACGACGGTCATATCACTGGATAGCTGGTAAAAAAACAAAGATTTAAAAAATATATGATATGTCCTACGCTCTTTCTGGGTCGAGATTTTTTTTTTTTTAATCACAGCTCCATTGTTTATAAACATTACGGGCTGAAATTAATGCTATATACGCACAAAGGTCTAAACTTTATGATACATTCAACTCCACGAAGATTCATGAATAAATAAAAAACTTATAGTAACTCAAAGTGGAGGTAAATTTTCTTAGCTCGTTCAGTAGGCGTGGGGGGAACTAGCTCGTGCTGCTCGAACGATTCAAAATCGTGCCTGCTCGAAAAATATTTTTTTTTTAGATTTTTGTTTAGATAAATCGAAAAACTAAGCGATACAACATACGATGTTTTCAAAAAATGAGCCATCAAACGTTAAAATTCATGCAGTATTTACAGAGATATGACTGGATACATACAAATGTACAGGTAATAAAAACCAACCCCGGGGGGATGACATTTTAGGGGATTAATTGCATTCTATATGTCTAAAGGTATTTGTAGTCAAATTGCACGACGAAAAAATGTTTAAAAAAAAATTTATAAGAACCAACCTTTATTTTAGGGGTTGGATATTTTAGGGATTGCTTGATGGTCTAGTTGTCATTTTTTCGACGAGCTACCCCAGTTTAAAAAAATGGAGCTTCTACATCAAGCGGAAGCCTATGACCTATGACAACTTTCATTTGAAGACCTTTTTCTCTATCTTGCCTCTGAAAAATTATATTTGAGAAAAACCTCATTTTGACTACTTTGACCATTGTTTATTCGGAGTGGGGGCAAAATTGGCTGTACTAATTTATGTATTTTTCATTAACGCCCCCCTAACAAGATCTCGTTGCCAAATTGCTGCTATCAATTTCTTCTTGAAATCGCTCTTTCTCCCGTAGAATGACTGGCCTATCTTGGATTAAACAATTGTTTCTAATAGGCATCTAGCAGGCCAAGCAAGCAGTCTGAATATTTGAACTATTAAGAATTAAATAAAAATAAAAAACTACAAAGAATATTTTGTTACTGAAGATACTACTGAACTTTTAGAAACCATAAGGTCCTGAAGTGGCAAGACATGCAGACATCTGAAGATAGCAGGACTATTGATAATAAGGATGTTACTAAAGATGGAACCTTAAAAAGTGCTTAGGAAGCCCTTGACTGTTCAAAAATACACAAGAAAATTCTAACGAATACTTCAAAATTTCGTTTCTCGGAGAGAATATCATAATTCCTGAATTTTAGTGCCTATAAATAGGCACAAAATTGTCGCCCCTTTCTTCAGTTGGTCGGCCTCAATCCACAGCCCCCTTGACCCGGATTTAAACCGCGTCAAGTCTCCATACTTGACTTAAAAAGGACGTTTTTGAGCTTATGATTGAAGCCCTCGCTAGATACCCCAATTAGATAGATAACCAACGAAGCATGGGCGCCGTTACTGCGGCAACTCCCAATTTATTTCGCCGCCTACTGTGTACATTACTACATTACACACGGAGATATGTTTGAGGCGCGTGCGAAAATATTAGGCCAATAAGGCGTTACTTGCGGAGGTCTCGAGGGACGGGACGAGCCCGAGACATGTCTACGGCAGGGGGTTGCTTATTAAATTAAGTGCGAGCTTGTTTGGGTAACTGGTAAATATAACATGGTATAAATAACTTAACGCAGGTGCCAATGTCAAGGGCATGATATTGCGAGGGGACGTCTAATTCGGTCGAGGGATAATTAAATGGTTTGCCTATTCAGTTATTCACTCGGTTATAAATGAAGCACATAGCCTTGGTATGTTTCGTTTTAGGTATAAAGGCCTACTTTACGGTGACGGCCCATTAGAATATTTCAGGGACTACTTCGATTTCAATTTTGAAAATTTAGGCTTTCGGATTTTCGGGGGTGCTCTCTTTAAATACACAATAATAGTGGAGTCAAGATAGTTTACGTATTATTTCGAAATAGGTAATTATGGGAAGCATGGATTTTCCTAAAATTACTTGGAGATAAGTATTACAAAAAAGTTATAAACTTATTTTTGTTTATTAATTGTTTAAACAATAATAAATAGTTTTTTTAAGAACATTTAAAATAATTCAATGAATTTTAAATTGAATTCTTTCAAATTGACAATAGAAGAATTTTCGATGTCGCTGAACAAGAATATGAAGTCGGAAAATGAAAATTTAAAATAGCTGATCCAATATGGCCGACTATTTTAAACAATTTATCGCTCATATTTGTAATATAGAGGTTAGAAAAATGAAAATTATAAATGGCTAAGGGAACGTACCCATACTACGTGACCCAATGTTTACAATTTTTATATATATGCCAAGACCTCCCCCCTCCCCCTCAAGTTTTCACGTAGTATATTCATAAATATGGTTTTAAATCATTTTTTGCAAACAGAAAGTTAAAAAAAATTAATTTAGCTCATATTTGTCTTTATTAATGCTGCGCTTGCCGCGTGACGCCAAGAGTGCGTGCATACTACAAGTGAAAAAAATATTATGTAAAAACATATTGTAACAGGAACTTAATTTACAAAAACAAAAGTGTTCCCTAGAGGATATTGACTACGTGACGAAAACTTAAGCCCCCCGCCCTTGTGACCATGCGTAGTATTTTGAAGACCCCCCCCCCCCCTCAACGGGTCACGTAGTATGGGTACGTTCCCTAAAGAGGTTCTATTGAAAATATTTTTTAAAAAACAAATTTATTACAAAATAATTAATTTTTAAATCTCATCGAGTTCTTGCTATTCTTCAAAAATAACTGGGCAATTAAGGCTTTAAGCCAATAAAATTGAAAAAAAAAACACTGATTTTAAATACAAAATTACAAAATGAAAATCAACGTCCCCTATTATTTATTTATTCATTAATTATTTTAAAAATGGATCAATATTCATATATAAATATTAAACTCATACATTTACGGGTTTAACATAAAAGAAAACGAATATAAATACCTTAAATGCAAACTGAAGATTATTTGTAATATTAAGTAATAATATTACATTAAAGAATTACAAGTGTACGAGAGTATAACCTCAAAATGGACAAGATATGTGAATAATACACTCTTTAACACACTGATAACTGCAGCTTACTCGAAAACATAAAAATCATATTCTTATTCCATTTATGATAATAATTATTTAACTTCTATAAACGAAAAACACTTTTAAAATAAATAAAACTGTAAGTAACCAAAAAATATTTGGTGTGATCACTGTTTAGCTTCGTCACCCAAACTGACAAGAAAAACAACTTTTAAAATTCCCCTTCGCAAGCAAGGCTACAGAATATACGTTTTTAAAATGAATATTAAATCAATTCATTAAAAAGACGTGTTTTTGCTGTTATAACAATTTTCCACATATTACTATAAATAAAAAAAAATATTTTTCACTGGATTTACTTTTTTTAAGGTCTTAACTTATTTCTTTGATGGTTTATTAAACAAAAATAAATTTTTTTTTGTATATTATTAAACTTTATTTTACAATAAATTTCACGGATTTTTCATGAAATATTTTTATTTTTTGTGATTTTTTGTTTTTTCAACTGTTATTTCAATTTTTTAAGAAAAATAAAAAGTTCTCTCTTCCCGTAATTTTCGCGAAGTCAAAATCTATCTTGACACCACTACTAGACACAGAAATTAATGGATATTAAAAAAATCCCAATATTTTGGGTGATTTTCAAAGAGCTGTAACTTGAAGGGAAACGGTTATAGAGAGAATAAAAAAAAATTGAAGCTTCAAGTGTCTAGATTTCAGATCTGCAGTTTAAAATTTTTTAGTGTCAGCAGTTTTTGAGAATTCATAAGAAAATCAACGGAAAAAAAATTGTTAATTTTTGCTTTTTATAAAAAGGCCTATGAACTTCAAACTTTTTGGTAATTTCATCATAAAGCTTTTTTAGATAATTTAATTCTCTTCAATTTGAGCGGTTCCGAAGCCTTGTACGATTATTTGTTGCTGAGTTATCGTCGATCAAAGCAAAAAAAAAATCAATTTTGACTTTTGGCAATCAATTACTCGGGAAATAATGGTCGTACAGAAAATCCAAGCAAGGTTTTAAAAATTGCAAAGTATTCTCTACAAGCCGTAATTATTTGTTTTTGATAAATAATTTTTTTTCAAAGTGAAAATGTTGGTTAGAAAAAAGGTAAAAAATTGCATAATTAGGGATATTTGAATAACTTGGCATAACTTTGCAAATAACGAATAAACTAAAGATATCGACTGTAACTTTTCAACCTCAATGTGTCCTAAAGAAACCCTGATAATTTCAAAACGCTATTTTTCCTAGTGCCCGGAATGTTTAGTCGTTTTGCTGGAAATCAATGTCTTAAGTAATTTTTCACCTTTTATTCATTTTTTAAGTTAAAAATGTTTCTTTTATCAATAATCCGTATTTTCTTCATCAAAAAACGGTCATGATTCTAGAAAAAACTGAAAAAAATATATTTTTCAAAATTTTTTTTGGCATACCTATTCACAAGCTTAACAAACGTCAAAAAAATTTGGTTGATTTGTCGTTGCAGATCACAATTTAATATCGGACGTTTGTGAAAGTTATGGATAAGTTAAAAAAAAAATTGAAAAATAGCTATTTATGATATACGTGTTAAAAGTAAGATTTTATTTTGTGAGTGAAGATGATTAAAAAACGAGCGTAGCGAGTTTTTTAAATTCACGAACAAAATAAAATCTCACTTTTAACACGTATATCATACACTATTTTTGAAAAAAAAATTATTTTATTATTTTAAATGGAACATCCTATACAGAGTGTTATTTAAGTACGTGGCCAAACTTCAAGAGGTGATTCTTTGAGTGATTCTAGACCAATAGTTAATATAAACACAGGTCCGGTAATGCTTTGTTTTCAAAATACAGGGTGTCAAACTTTAGCCGATTTTGTTTAAATGTGTGTTATTTATGGTAGAAAGGGGCTAATTTAGCCCTAACTAGAATTATTACTCCAGTGGCGTCCCGGGGGGCACCTTAACCAATACTTTTGACAAAAAAAATGTGCGCCACTGACTTTTTAAAACTTATAATTTTTTTCGCATTAAACAACTAAAAATAAAACTTTTTTGTCGCTTGAATTTTTTTCGTGTCTTGCTACAAAAACAAAAATCAAAAACTGGGGTGTACCTGTTATTTTTTTCCATATCAATAGTTTATTTTAGTCTTAGAAATTGTTATAAAAATTAATCCTAGTTAAAAAGTGTTTTATTAATTATTAAAAATTGTTTTTTTTTGTCCATGAACATGCAATAAAGTAATTTTTATTGTTTTTTAATCCAAAAAATACAAGATATGAAAAACTTTATTCAAGAGGCAAAAAGTTGTATTTTCAGTTACTTAATGCGAAAAAAATTATAAATGTTTTAAAAAGGTCAGTGGCGCACATTTTTTTGTCAAAAATATTAGTTAAGGTGCCTCCCGCGACGCCACTGGACTTAATAATTTTAATCTAGTTAGGGCTAAATTAGCTCCTTCCTACCATAAATAATACTGCCAAATTTTAATAAAATCGGCTGAAGGATTATCATGATTTTTTACGAAAAAACTATTTTTTTTTTAATTGACTTTTAATTGACACCCTCTATGTTGAAAACGAAGCTTTCACTTGCTTATAGGAACACACAAAGAACAGAAGATGCCTACGTTCCACTATCAAAATCACCTGAAGAAAATTATACGAAGTGAACCATTTTTTACGATACATTTTGAAAACTTACACAGGCAAATTCAAATGGAACGCCCTGTATTTTTTTGCACCTTATTTCAATTTTTTCCTGATCGTCGAGTTTGACGGTTAAATTCATAGCCAACTTCTGAATTTTCGATGATTTTAAATAAAACAGCTACATTACGAATTATTAGTTATTCGTGTTTTTGTTGAAAACAACAAAGTTTTTTGGAAACTAACAAGAGTAAAAAAAGTTTTAGAATTAAACTCCCCATAAAATAAAGTAATAATTTTGAAAGTCCGCCAATGCGTTAAAAAGTTCTGTCACATATTAACGGTGCATCATTCCTTATCAACCCTTTAAAATGCTTCAATTGAACTCTACTTACTGTCGATTAATACTCTTAGTACACTCACACCATGTACCAAATTTGGTTTTTCTAAGTTCGAGTATAACCGAGATATAAATTTTTTTCGAAATTTGAAACCCCACTTTCAAGGCCAATAACTTCTCAATGGTGCAGCTTAGTATAAAGGTAAGTTGCGTTAAATCACCATATTTTGGGTTCCCCTACATCCCCTTGCTGTGTCGGTTGTCCATTCTTATGCGAAACACCCGGTATATTAATACAACCAGATAATTTCTCGCCAAACTTAAAACACGACGAAAAAGTGACATACCTACGCTATATAGGTATATCAATTGTTTTAAATGTATGCAGAAATAAAAGCGTTTAATTTCGCATAGTTGCCGATCGCACGGCATGTTTTTACAACAAGGACGTTCGATACACCTCTTCCGGGGCGGGCGGTGCGGAGAGTATGCCTATGTTTATACACGGGAGTCTTGTTGCAGTACCAACATTACATAAATTAATTTCAGCGAACTAAGTATGCTATTTAGAATGAAATTTATACAACACATATTAGCTTGCATATTTTTTTCGTGTTTAATACACGTCAGTTCACTTTTTATTTGAATAAAAGCGTCTATTTATTCATTACGAGCTTGTAAAATTATGGATGAAATCTGGCAACATTGCCATGGCGTGGTGGTAAAAGTTGGGTCAACTGTCATTACTGTCAACTTTGCGCGAATTCCGTAAACATGAATGAACAACCAAGGTACAAAGGAAAAGTAATGACTGAAAAGTAATATAAAATGAGTGTAAAAGAGAATGTGGATTGATGAGAATAAAATAAAATGTGCAAACCGAGAATCCATATGATAACTATCAAGAAGTTCAGTGTATGATAGTGAGACGTCGACTTGTCAAATTGAAGATTATGACATAACATCTATACTGTTCGTTTTGCAAAGAGATCCTTTCAATTTTTGTTTCAAATTGCTAGTATATTGCTTTAGATCACGAAAAATTTATTTAATATTAATTATTACTACATATATTTTCGACTGGAATAATTTTATAATCTATAATTGAGCTATTCAAATATAACGCATCAGTCGAAGCATTAAATACAGCGTACAGTGTTGCCATATTTCCTTTCATTGGATCAGATGTTTGTTCAAATTTGTCAAAACGTTATCTATTCATTCCATTATCTCAATAATTACATTGTAAGTGCATATTTTTATTGTTTTAAAATGTTTAGTAATATTTAATTCTTTAATTACAATTTTATTTTCCCGATCCTAACCATTTTTAAGAGCAATATTCACGTTTGATTAAAGTTTTTTCCCAACTCCCATAAGAGCCTGTGTAAAAGAGCATAATTTTTAAAATCATTTTTCAAAAAAACTACGTTGTCAATCGATCTGATATTTTTACACAAGTCAGTTTGCATATTTATTAACAGATTTCAATTGCTTTGAAAACATTCTTACCATTTTTCTTTTGGTATCGAACAGTAGAAAAAAATTACTTTACCTAAATAGTAATAATGTAAGTACGAATTTCAGTAGACGTAAAAAGTGTGACCGTAGAAAATTATGTGCTACTACTTGCGTAGAAATGCTATTCTCTCACTAGTTTGAATTGTAACAGTCGTCTATGGCTACTGTGACATAATTTATAAATCGCGAAAATACATCGGCAACAAAGGATAAAATTTAGTAAAAATTTGGTAGATCAAGAATTTTTCTGTATCATTTCGTTCAATATGTACAACCAATTTCGAACAATTTCGCAAGAATATATTCGCATTTGTTGTTTTTACGCAGGTTTTATTGTTTTTGAAATAACGTTTGTGCTTTACTATTAGAAGCTATGGCTGATTTTCATTCCAAAAGGTGGTACCTAACATTTTTGATCCACAATAATAACAATTGGCTAATTTATTATTTAATGCATTGTCATTGTTTGCTAAAACGCAGCAACCGTACTATTTCCCGACGTCAACTAAAATAGCTGATTATGTTTAATGTAATCATGTGAAACAGTGCAACAAATGAATTGTCACAATATTTCAAACAACATATTGGGTCAGAAGTTAATTAATTGACTAAATTTTGACGTATTTCGGAATACTGTATTTTATAGAATAAAACACTGGCATTGGTGGACACAAAGGGGTGTTCTGGGGGGTTATACCCCTTGCGAGTTATTTTTTTTGCAATCAGAGATAATTTTAATATAAATGCTTTGATATGCTAAATTTCTATAAACACCACATGAATTTGAATAAAATATGTCTTATTCAAAAACAATATTAAAATTAACCACCACAAAATGCTTTTTAAAAAATAACGAAAATATTTTTGTCTAAAATCATTGAAGTTAACAAAATTAATATAATAATATACATTATCCAAAACTAAATTATTATACCCGCTGCCCTAAAATATATTTTTTTGTATTAAGGTATTATTGCTATTAGCGTAATATTTAAAAAATAATACTATTGTATTAAATAAATAAATAATGAAGTAACATTTCCCTCCCCCATTAAAATTATACCAGCAAAGATTTTATTAAAAAAAAATTAATAAAAATATTACTACTTACATTTCAAGAAGGGGATTGATATAAAATTCTAAGTGCATGGTCACCGGACCAATATAGACCGTCTCAATTAGTACCTCCGGACTCAGCCTCCTTCTCTTGGTACAGTCTCAGCAAATCCATGGCGTCCTGTGCTTGCCTCTTCTCGCATAAGAACCTCCCGGAGGCCTCTTTCAACTGTTCCAGAAATATCTTGTCTGGGAAAGTTATATCGACGAGAGACTCGGGGTCCATGTCACTCAAGAGCTCCAACTCAGCGCCTCCCAGGAGAGAAACATGACATAAATTGTGCTTTAATTTACCCACTAAGCCTGCCAATTCGGCACCTCCTTTGGCATCATCAACTTGGTCCATGTTAAGTCGACAAGGAGGTGAAGGGGGCTGCCAAGTCTGATCAGACGAGAGCACCATGAGGCTGGTATTTGGATCCAACGTGCCGAAATATTCCTCGTCGTCTATCTCGGTCCCATCAGCCTCAAGAACAACAGTAATTTCTCCTTCGATGTTCAGTTTCTCCAAGACTTTTGAGGTTAAGTCTTCCAGTGAAGAGGCCACTACACCCTTCCGAATCTCTCGGGAGGCGGTTGTAAGTTTAAAAGGCTTGCCAGTTTGATTGATGTCTTCCATGGTTTTGGAGTATTTTTACATTTAAATCGTGGATCGAGGCCAGGAAGATGCTACTTCTCGCAGTTCTTTGTTTGAACTGGCTGGTTGCCGCCCTCCTCACACATGAGTTTTACTGGTTGCCCGCCGCGCATGGCGAGCAAAAGGTCAACGCCGGTCATGTCTTCAATCAATATTATACCTGCTGTCTTCCAAAATATTGTATACTTAAACATACTCTCCTTACACTGGATCATTCGAATTTGACTGCATTTTTATAATAATAAAATGTATATAAATACACGGCGCCCAAGCAAATTTATTAAATCATTCACAAAATCACGGTAGCAGTGGAATTTCCAGACAACTCGATTTAGTGAAACAAATAGTTCTGTTCAGTCAAAATTTCAAACATTTGTTTTGAAAAGTGAAAGATGTTTGATCAGTTCCTTCGGCTAACAAAAATGTTATTATTTATCAGTTCTTGTCTCTGACAATTTTTTTATTGCTAAAAAAGCAACATTTCCTTTGAAAAAGATGACCGTTAAGTTTAGTTTTTAAAATAATGCAATTGGTAAGATTTATATTACTTAGTTATTACACTATTGAAACGAATTTATTTTGTAGTTTCAATGTTACAATACTATAAAAAAAATGTCTAACAATAAAGTAGATACCATATCAATTAAAAAGTACTAAATCAACAGTTATTAATTAATTGACATTATCAACACTATCCAATATATGCAAACAAATTATGCAGATAAAAACCAGGTTTCCTTCGAAATGAAATCAATATACATTATTAATTACTTTATTTAAATAAGCATTTAGAAAACTAAAATTACATCGCCATTACGTTTAGCTTACGTGATAAGTATACAACATTGACATGAAAAATAGGTTAAATATATTAATTTTGTACACAGGAAATGAGATTACAAGACACTACATGGTGTTTTTTCGCGAAACGGATTCACACGCTGACTGGAGAATCCCACCAACAAGCAGTCGTCTTGTTCGTGTTCCGTAATGTATTTTATTATATCCTTCACTGCTATCGATACTGGCATTCTCTTGATGGCGGCTTCCCGTCTCAACTGCTCTGTAACGAGACGTTGCTGCTGTAGATTTGAGACAACCATGTCCATCAACGCTGTATCTGATAGGCCTATGGTGAATAATTTTATGAAAACACTAGCAAAGAACTGGGTGCGGCTAACACCACCGCTTTTCACTCGAATTCGTCCAAGAAGAAACACTTAAAAATGTGCCCAGTAAATTCGTCACCTAAAAATAAGTAAATTACTCTTTTATTGAACGGATGTTCCAATAATAATTAATTTTAATACCTTGTTTGCTTGTGCTTCGTTTATGTCAACTTATTTGTCCTTGAATGAAAATTAGTGATGGGACTACTCGAATGAAAATTATCGATTATATCGATTATGAAAATCTCTCGAGATATCTCGAGTGGTCATATAGAATCATTCGATTATTCGGATACGAATGACAGTGGCCACAGCGTTACTAATACGTGCACTACTCAAGCGAGTGCGCAGATGTTTCGATTGTTCCAACGCTCTAACGAGCTACAACATCTCGAGCACAAAATATATATCTCGAGATAAGACGGCCGAGAGGATAGATGAGACAATCGAATATCACCGACATACAAGAAAAAAGGTATGCAGGAATTTTATGAGTGGCATCGCGGGGGGTTAGTTGGGAGCTTTATTTAGCGGGGATAAAAATTCATTTGAATGAAAATAATACCAAATTATGTTTTCCATAAATTCTATATAATTTTTTTTTTTCAAAAAAATCACAAACAATGGACCTCTTTAGGCGGCGACTACTCATTTTAAACACATGCTGCTGAATCACTCAACTGGCAACGAAGAAATATGGAAGAAAGCCCCAATCCGCGACAGTCATTCATTTACCTAACGTCAACATGTTTCGCATATGATTTGGGATAGACCGGAAATTTTCAAAGTGAACTTTCGATTATTCATTCGAATGATCATTCGATTATAAAATTAATTCGAATGGTAACCTCTCGATTATTTAATTCATTCGATTATTCCCATCACTAATGAAAATGAAATGAAGGGAGTAAAAAAACTGTCGCCAACGTAGTATTTAATATATTCGAAAATACCCCACTTGATTGTAGATAAGAGGAAGAAGAAGAGGAGATTGGAGATATGAATTTCAGTACTGTCACTTGTCAGATTTTAGATTATGTTTATAATTTTTTGGTTATGTCTAGTTATTTATTGATTTACAAATGGAAAATATAATACTAACAGCTCTAAATCTTAACAAAGTCTGCAGAGTATGTCTAATGGAATGTGACAGTATGTTTTCAATATACAGTGAATTATTTGAAGATAATTCTGATGAAAAAATTCCTTGTATTTATGAAATACTTATTAGTATTTCTTCAATTAAGGTATTTAACTTTACAATTCCAAATGAGCGTTTTATTTTAGTTAATAATATGTTACAAATAATTTCTTTATTTATTTTTTCTTTTCATGTCATTTCTTTTGTGGTCAGACTTGGTTCATTTCAAGGTTCAATCTGACGATGGACTCCCTTCGATGATTTGTACTAAATGCATCGACAAAGCACATAGTTCGTACAAATTTCAACAACAATGCAACAAATCTCAAATCCTACTTGAAACCTATATCGAACACATTAACAAGGAATTGGCGCATGCTGAAGATGTTTCAAAGACTATAGAAACAAATCAGAAATACGGTTTGAAAAGCGAAACTGTTGAATCAAGTGATTCAGAGTTACCGCCAGAATTAGTTTTGATTAATGAAAATGACCTAATAAAAAATGAAGTAGAAGAAAATGAATGCGATTCTCTGAAAAATTGCATACCATTAGGTGAAGACACGGTAGATCAACTCATTAAGGATAACTTACAAGTAGATAATTTAGAACTGATTTCTCCTAAGATTAGGTCGTTTAATTTAGATTTGAAGAATGAGGAGGTTAGAGACTGCTCTGCGACATCTAATCGGGGAAAGTCTATTAAGGAGATACCTAATATGAATTATTATAAGAAAGAAAAGGGTGATAAAACAGTAGTATGTTTTTTAATCACAAAAAATTTGCTTTTTATAAAAAAAGGTTTGTTCTTTAGGAATATGTATGCAACCTATGCGACAAAAGTTTCAAATATGGCAATAGCTTGAGGATCCACTTGAAGAATCACAGCGATGAGAAACCGTACATGTGCAGCGAGTGTAAAAAGAGTTTTAAAATATACACATCCTTAATGCACCATGTACGTAGCCATTCTGGGGAACAGCCGTACGAATGTAAGGAATGCGGAAAAAAATATAAACAGTCCGGTACCCTCACAGCTCACATGCGGATACATACAGGTATGTCTATAAAAATAAACGTGTAATATGGTACGATCTTTTTTAAATCAAAAATAAAATGGGCTAGTTTATTCTGGTTCAGGTATACGTAAATAAAACGTTTAATATAACAGCTTAATCGATAAGGTTATGAAATAATTTAAATATTACGATGAGAGTTACGATGTCGAGTTACAGATAATAAATTTGAAGTTTTAAAAACAGTACTGGACACATTAATATCAGAGGACAATCTCATTGTTATTCAAATAGTTTCGCTTTGGAATTGTGGTTGAAAAAACAGGCCTGAGCGGGATAATAGATAAATGTTTTGCAATATTTCAAAATCCGGAAAGTTTCCCGGGAAATGTGCTATAAATATTCAAAGAAAGTTTCTTGAAGCTTTAAATTTCTTTCCCAAAGTTTTTGAAAATGAAAATGAAAAGTGGGTAGTTTTCCTTACCCATCTCTACGAGTATTTTATATTTTCAGGTTCAAAGCCGTTCTTATGCTCAATATGCGGGAGGGGGTTCAGACAAGCCCCCGACTTGACTTACCACATGAGAACGCACACAAAGGAAAAGCCGTACATGTGTAACATCTGCGGCAAAACGATGTCCATGCAATGCCATCTGGTCCAACACATGAGATCACATACGGGAGAAAAACCGTTCCAATGCCCGTAAGTGTCAACTTATGGCGATATATACTTGTTGATTTGAAAATTAATTTTCAGAAAGTGCGACAAAGCCTTTCCCTCATCGACGAGGCTGAAACGACACTCTATAACGCACACAACTTTAAAACCCTTCAAGTGTCACATCTGCGACAAGTGCTTCAATAGAAACAGTAGCCTCCGAGTCCACACGAAAACACACTTGGGCGTCCGATCTCACGCCTGCTCGATTTGCAACAAAGCATTCCTGTGGGCGCACTCCCTCAGAGGGCATATGTTAACGCATTCGAAAGAATCGGGTGAGAAGAATGCACAGGTTGGTTCTACGAACGTTTCTAGTCCTACATCGACCGTCTCTGCGCCAGGCAAAGAGGTGTCCAATGTTAAGTTTAACACCATGACGATTTACGCGGATTCGTCGCTAGATAAATCGACGAATGATTCATTCGCGATATATTCCTCTGGAAACGGGAATCGAACCGCGTCGGAGACCTTTCAGATATACTCGGTGGGTAATTCGGAAGATACGGACAGAGTCGAGACTTTTACGCTTTACTCGGCGGAGTCGAATGCGGACGAGGCTTCAGGTATACATTCCTCGATGGTACATCTTTCTGCGGTTAAATTGTAATTTACACACAATTCTTTCTAGTCTGTCCGTGAACCATAGCTATTTTTCTCTTTAAAGTGTTACATTATTAGGGAGCAAATGTAGAATTAGTTGAATCGCAATCAATTTTTAGCGTTCAAAAATTTTTTTTTAACAATATTTGAAAAATATTAACTAATTATTTAAATTTACGAAGCTTACCACTTACAAAGCTTGTAATTGCGGGGGTTACAAAAAAACATTTTTAATATTGCATTCTATACAGGGTGTACCTTTTATACGTCAATAAAACTTGGGGGTGGGTTCCTCGTGTGTTGCATTTCCGAAAGGGTTTTTCTTAATAATTATCTTTAAATCGGCTAAAGATGATGTTAAAATTCGTACAATTTAGCCAAAAATATCCTGTATCTAGCAAATGCAATGTTCATGAAACCTTATATAAACACTATTTTTCCCAGAAGAACCCACCCTTATTTTTTTTGAAGTATATGATATGAATATTATTTCAGTAAACCTACGTTAGGTACAAAATGAATGAGTTTTATCATTGCTTATTTATTTTTATTTATTATTATTCAAATTTATATTACAATAAATGTTGATTTATTTCTACACTAACATTTTGTTGTAATACAATTTTTTTTTTCAGAAAATGTATCCTAAACCATATACAGGGTGTAACTTTATGCGGGGTCATATTTACACAGAGGCTATCTTTGTCCTTTCGAAACACATATCAATAGTTTATTTTTTCCTTTTATCAATAACTCTCTTATCACGCCTCTGGACAAGCTAGTGTGATCTCAAACAACAGCGCATGTTAGCGCATGCACAATTGAGAATTGGGCTATGCATTGTTGTCAAATCTTATAATTTAAAGGAAAAAGTAAGTTCCGCATCACCGGCCATGAGGTACTCTTTAGGATAATCCATCTGATATCATCTTCTTGCAGCAGAATCGTTTTCTCCGGACAGAAACTAGGCTTTAATTATATTTGCACTTTTTACACCACACAAAGGTACTATATGAACACCTTTTCACAAATAGTACAGTCATTGACGCTTTTCACCTCCTAATTCTTTGAAACTGAACCGATCGACTTGAAATTTGGCAGATAGAGAAATGGTCAATGAACATTAGTGACATAGCGCCGATTAACGCTTGACCTGTTGGTGGTTGACACACCTTCTCGGGGGTGTAAATTTTTTTTTCAAAAATAGCGGAAATCAATAGAGAATCCAATTTTGAGCAAAAAATATTCAAAGAATTTTTTCGTGAAATCGATAGTTTTTTAGTTATTCACAATTGAAAACTTGGAATTTTGAGGAAAAAAAACACTTTTTCAAAGTATTTTTCGCGAATAACTCAAAAACTACGCATTTTATTAAAAAAAAGTGTAATGAACAAAAATGTAGCTTTTAAATAAAGAAAATCGTTTTTAAAAAGTGTTGTACGTACTATACAAAGTGAAATATGGTTAGTGGAAGGGGACTTGTTTTGGGGGAAATATTCAAATCGATGTATTCAACGTCAAATAACGGAAAAAGGATTAATTTTACGTGTATGACGCTCCAGGAATTTTTTGTAGTACTCAAAAAGACCTTCAAAAGCACTTTTAGAGCAAAATTGAAGGAGTTATCGTCAAAAACAGATGGGTTGCTCGTATTTTTTAAGGAAAAATGAGCAGTAAATGCTGTACCATTTCCATCAGAATTAAAATTAATCGTAGACCCTTTACAATCAGTTTTGTTTTAGTGTTGTTCATACGATCCTGAAGTTAGACCGGTTTAGAATGTGTACTTTTTGAATAATGTACTGTAAAAGTTGAAAACGTATTTTTCATTATTCAAAAAAATTGCCTTATTTATATAATAACTCTGAAACTATGAAAGATACGTAAAAAATGATAGACAACAAAGATGTAGCTTTTTTTCAATATATTTTGTTTTTTTTTATTCCCAATTATAACATTCCAAGATTTAAAACGTAACTTTTTATAATTTTTTTAGCACAGGGGTGATTTATAAGGGTTGAAAAGTGTTATGAGATACAAATTCTTTCATAAGCAATGAGGGAATTTCTATTTTAAATAATTGCACTGTTAAAAGTAATTTTTTATCATTTTTGTCAATACGGGTGGTTTTTAGGGGTTGAAAGAGAAAAATCCTTTTATTAGCTATAAGGTAACTTTTATTTTAAATATTCCAAATCTTTAAAAAGTAATTTTTTGTCATTATTTTTGGCATAGATCAAATATATCATAAAACATGTTCGAGAACACGGAACATTATTTAATCTTTGTGCTTGAACAAGATTTTAATCAATAAAATAAAACTTAATTTTTTTCAATTTTTTCACTTAGGGGTACTTTTTCTCCCTAAAAAATAAAAAGCGTCAATCGGGCTTATGTCACTTTTGAACTTGAGCCTAAGATGAGTCTTATTTTTAATTTTTATGCAAAACCATGCGGTTTCAAAGAATTCGGAGGTTACAGCTGATTTTCAGCTTCAATGACTGTACTAAAAAAGATATAGTTGAATACTAAATAAGAATTCCCAATCCCATTCCGCCGAATTAACATGGCAGTTTATTTTTAACGCGTTTACCGTCATATCAGAACACCTGCAACTTTGGCATGTAAACAGAACAGTGACATTCAAAAATAAAAAAAACAGTAACACAAATGTTTTATTTATTTGTACTCACTGTATAAAATAGAATAAAGAGGTTCGCGTTTCACCGAATTAAAGTAACAGTTGCTTTTTACCCATTTACTATCCGTATCATACCAGAAGCCAACTCAACTCGCAGTAGTGGCCTTTTTAGAGAAAATATGGCTTTTTCACTAAACAGCAGAGGCTAGCCTCCACTGCCCTTCTTAAGCATTAGGAAGAGATTGGATTCTGCTTAAATTTAAACTGTTCACGATTTAATTTTAATTAATTTAATACGTCTAGCACCGATTGGCCGTTGAAATGGCTGAATAAGAAAAAAGAGTAAAAACATACTGGATCTCGTTTAGAATTTTATATTTTTTTAATATTACGTTTTAACCTTCCTAAATGTGTCCCTATCTAGTTTATATAGTGACAGTAGTATCATTCAATTAAACTAGGACAATGTCATTGACGCTTAGAGAAATTATCTCGGAACTAGCGGTTTTTTGAAGTCCTGGATGAAAAAGATTCAATTGGTTTAAAATTCCGTATCACTATCAATTTTTATCGAACGTCCAAATATCACATCAAAAAGACACTACTAGAGATATATTTCCAAGTACACGAATGAAAAGGTTTCACTTCACAATCACAAATATGCAAACAAATCAATATACGTTTATTTTACTCAAGCGCGTGTACTTAAACTATCGTTTCTTCGTTCCATTTTTAACAGAGTTGTTTTCGCTACCGTGATGCCTGTTGAAATGCCTCTTCAAATTACTGGAATCGTGAAACCCCTTCTCACAAACGGAACACACGTAAGGCGTCTCGCCAGTGTGCTGTCTCATGTGCACCTTCAACGTTTGAGGCTGGGCAAGTTGCTTTCCGCAAATAGAACACGTATAGGGCTTTTCCCCGCTGTGACTCCTCAAGTGAACGCTTAAGTGGGAGGGAGACATGAACGATTTGGTGCACAAGTGACACCTGTGCGGTTTCTCGCCGGTATGTTGCAGAACGTGATTGTGCAAAGCGTTTTCTTGGTAAAACTGCTTGCTGCAGTCGGGGCACTCTAGAAGTTTATCGTTGGAGTGTGTTAGTACGTGATTATTTAAACCGCTTTTTGTGTAGTACCTTTTGTCGCAGTGTGGGCAGTTCAGGGACTTGTCGGTTACGTGGTGGGACATGTGGACGTTTAAGGAATTCCTTTGGCTAAACACTCTCCCACAATCCTTACATTCAAAAGGTTTTTCGCCGGTGTGGGTTCTAATGTGGCTCTGTAGAGTCGGATTTGTTATGAATTTTCTCCCGCAAATATTGCATAAGAATTTTTTTACTCCTTTGTGGATAAGTTGGTGATTGGCGTAGCCAGATCGACTGGCAAAAATTTTACCGCAAGTCTTGCATTCCAGTTTTAAATGCACTCTTTTTTCGGTGTATTTTCTTTTGTGTTTTGGTATTTTGTCTATGTCGTTGCTGTGGACGTGATAAATATGGGCAGCGTGATCAACGAGCCTTTTGAAACCATTCCCACAGTAGACGCATATGTAAGGTGTTTTTCCAGTATGGAAATTTAGGTGTTCATCTAAAGATCTCTTCCTTAAGAAACCTATAAACAATCAGTTATTTCAAATTCTGGCCATTTATCATCAAATTACCTTTTTCACAGATTTCACAAATAAATGGCTTTACGCCTGTGTGTGTAAGAGCGTGCCTTCTTAAATTTTCTGCAAACGCAAATGTTTTGGAACATTCCGGACATTTGTAAGGTGTATCTTTTTTATGCGATCTCAAATGTATTATTAGTTTATTTCTTGGATAAAATGATTTTTTGCAGATTGGACATTTACAATCATCTGGCCTACAATTTGGATTCAGTCTGTAATGCCTCTTTACACCTCCAGGGTTTATGTATTCCCTACAACCAGAGCACTTCCGTTCATTAGATTTTATTCGTTTTGACATTTTCATTTCACTCTTCGAGGGACAGGGCATTAAACTATTTTTTTTCTTTACCTCACTTTGTAATTTAGCCAGCGACTCCTCATTTTGTTCAAAATCGCAGTTATCTGAATCATATGCTTCATTTATTTCCTGTAGATAAACTCTTTTAAGAAACGCATCACTATTTTTGCATTTCTCGATAAATAAATTGATATCATCAAGGTGTTTCTTACAAATGCTACAAACATTTTTGGGAAACGTATCCTCCTTTGTAATCTACAAATAAAAATTTGATGACTGATAAAAAAGTATTTTCTTTGATTCAATAAACATACTTCGATATTTGTAAGTAGTTTAAATACGTCTGCCATTTTTAATTCAATGAAATTATGAAGATCATCAGCAGTGTGCAAACAAATTCGGCATATATTTGGGAAATCTTGATAAGTGACACTAATTTCGGTCATTATTTGTTTATTTAGCCTAATTTAAAAGGCTAACCTCTTTTCCTGAAAGTGACAACTCAATATGACATTGGAAAGTATTTTCTTCTTCTTCAAAATGTTGGCTTGTTCCATTTCTTCTGTTTCATATTGTTGGGAATTAGTTCCATTTTCACAGTTTCAGGATCACCAACATTCAAATTTAAAATAAAAAATGAAAAAATCTTTGGTTAACTAAGGGCCGTACAAGGCATTTGTACAGGTAAAAAAATTTTTGAAAATTACGTAAACATGATGAATTAAAACTCAAATCAAAACAATGGGAACCTGAACTATATCTACTGTGTTATTTAAATAATTTTTAATTATTATGTAACAGGTATATATGGTAATAATTCAGAAATAATTTTATTTAACGTAAACTTGTTTAAGAACCCTAAAATATGGCAAATGTGAGTATAATTTCGGAATATTCTTCTTTATTAGTTGGAAAACGTAGTAGACTTATTATTGCCAAGGTAAACTATTCACTGAGAGTGAAACATAGAATTCCTCAAGAAGGTCCCATTGAAGCGTTAGAGAGAAAAATTAAATCTGGCGAATTGCAGACGGACAATGTGCAGTTAAATATTACTGATCAGTTACAAAGGGTTTACGATGATGTAAAACATTACAAACCTGCAGAAAATAATATATTCAGTAAACTATTTGCCAGCAAGAAAAATGCTCCCAAGGGATTATACATTTATGGTGCTGTGGGTGGAGGAAAAACCATGCTCATGGATTTATTTTACAACAGCTGTAACATCGATCGTAAAACGAGAGTCCACTTCAATGCTTTTATGGTAGAAGTACACAGGAAGATGCACGAATTGAAACGAGAAATAGTTGTCGACTACACTCAACGCAAGCCCAAACCCTTCGACCCCATACCACCCGTAGCAAATAGTATTATAGAGAAGTCTTGGCTTATCTGTTTCGATGAATTTCAAGTAACGGACATCGCCGATGCTATGATTTTAAAACGTCTGTTTACATACCTGTTTGATAACGGAGTCGTCGTAGTTGCTACAAGTAACAGACCTCCGGAAGACCTGTACAAAAATGGCCTCCAACGGTCCAATTTCATTCCGTTTATTGGGATACTGAAAAACCACTGTGAAGTAGCTAATTTAGATTCGGGAATAGATTATAGATTGAAAGCGATTGGTGCTAAGACCAATTACTTTGAAAAGCCTAAATTCAAATTGGATCCTGTGGCACAGATCTTTAAAGTCTTAACCTCCAAAGAAAACGACGTAGTGAGAAGTAAAACGTTTTCCATTTTGGGCCGGGACGTGACTTTTAGGAAAGTCTGCGGCGGATTATTAGAAACCTCTTTTGAGGAATTATGTGATAGGCCTTTAGGCGCCAACGATTACTTGCACCTTACTCAATTTTTTCACACTATAATAATTAGAGACGTGCCTAGAATAGATTTAGTAAGGATGAGATCTCAGGCTAGGAGATTTATAACGCTTATCGACGCACTGTACGATAACAGAACTAAAGTTATCGTTACGGCGGACACGCCTATAAAAGAGTTATTCTTCGCGTCGCAGGACAAGTCTGAAGGGATCAGCGACGAGCATAGGATGCTTATGGATGACCTGAAGATAGGCGACAATGATTTGACTGCGAATATTTTTACTGGAGACGAGGAAATTTTTGCCATCGATAGGACGTTGTCGAGACTTTCCGAAATGCAAAGCGAAGATTATTGGGGTAAGAAGAAGTGATGCTCCTGCACGTTAGGTACTTAAATTTATATGAATTATTTTTGTTAAAATTTTATTTTTGTTATGCGTATATCAGTATTTATTTGTTATATCAATGTTTTAACAAATATTATTTGTTTTTATTGTTAGTCAATTGATACGATATCAAGTTTTCTTGACTCGTATTTGTAAATAAAATGTTAAGGCAACATTAATTTCTGATTAACTTTCCTGGAAATAAATCAAAAACAAAGTGCATAATTTAAAAATGTATTTCGTAACAAATTAGTTCTGCCAAAGTCTTAGAACTTTATCTTTTCCTCCCGAAGCGACCCTCAAGCCATCCGTGGACCAATCGACTGCATAAACCTCGTCCGCGTGTCCAGGCAAATCGATTTCCAAGCTATTCGTTTTCAAGCTCCATAATTTCAGAGTAGAATCGGCACTACCGCTAACCATAAGCCTGGAATCGGCAGAAAACGCCACCATATAGACGGGTTGCACATGTCCTCGTAGCGTACAAATAAACTTGCCAGTTTTTGAATCCCACAGTCTGATAGACTTGTCGAAAGAAGCGGACGCTATCACGCGACCGTCCGGAGAAAATTTTACGTCATTCACTAGTTGCTGATGGCCTAAAATGAGAGAAATTATTTTGCTGGAATCACATTCTTAAATTATATCTTACCAGTCAGTCTTGCTAAGGGTTTCTTATCCTTTTCCGGGTCCCATAGAAACAAAGTAAAATCGTCAGAGCCTGAAACTAACCTCTCGCCAAAGGGTTCGGTAACTTTATAGAACCGAGACAAGGCAAACTCTTGAGATTTTTTCTTATCTATGCACGACGTGTCTTTGTTCGAATCTTTTACAGGGTCAAAAGCACCTGAAAACAGAAACGGTTAAAAATTATAATAAAATTTAAAAATGTCTCTTTTACTAGAATTAATGGTCTTACCGATTCTTAAAATATAGTCTGTACTCAGTGCTAAAGTATTGACCCAATGCGCATGCCCCGATAAAGTTCTACATAATATACCGTCCTTCGCCCGCCAAACTTTCACAGTTCTATCTTGCGAAGCCGTGTAAATGAGCCCAGTACCGCCCCACTTTACGACTGTCACACTCTTCAAATGGCCCGAAATCGTTAGAATAGTATTACAAAGCACAGTATCCCATATTCTAACGTCTCCATCTTTCGAGGAACTTGCTAGAAACCTACACAAATTTTATTATACACCTACTTCACAATTTTTGTTTTTTAACTTGCCTGCAATCCGGGTTTTTATGATAAGGTTCCCAACTCAAACTTGTTACCCATTGTTTATGCCCAACCATAGTTTTTCCCATCTGTTTACCCGTAACAGGATCCCAAATTATTATTTTACCATCCTTACAGGCTGAGGCCAACTTGCTACTGTCGGGAGACCAAGAAATACACAAGACCCAGTTATTATGTCCTTTACAAGTATAAGTAGGTGTTTGCGTATTGACATCCCAAAATCTGACTGTCGTATCTCCAGATCCGCTAGCTAAATGTTTACCGTCAGGACTAAAACTTACCGAGATTACAGCTTCGGCATGTCCAGGCATAGAACTTGTGCATCTTGTGACTGGACGTACTTTAAACACTGCTTGTTGCTGGTAAATTATATCAATTACGCCCTCAGTATTTAAATTTAAACTATCCAAGGAACTTTGGAGGTCGTGTTTGATTTCTTTATCGTTTACGAAAAATAGATACGAGGCAGGTTCCTCTTGTTTTAAAATTGCTTTACAAATCAGGGTGAGTTCTGGTAAGCTGCAATTTACAGGTAAGTCCATCATATCGCCAGCCACCTCTCCCGTTTCTGACACAAAACGGCACAAAAGCCTTTTAGTTTCAATTAACTCGTGCTCCATTTTTTTAAGTCCCAGCATAACACACTTTTCAACTTTTGAAGGATAACATAACCTCTACACACGTGTTTATAGCATGTATTGACAGTACATAAGGTCGATTCAAATATTTTTTAAATATGACGTCAAGGTAAAAAGTTTTATATTTTCACGTCAAATATCTATGATGTATACAACAAGGAAAATTTGAGATAAATTTATAAACTAGAGGTTGCTCAAATTTTTTGGTTCCTGATTATTTGCAAGAATATGAATATTTATATTGATCTATGGAAATAATTCAACCATTTTCATAATGGATACACCTTTTCATTCCGCACTTGTAGAATCGATACTTTAGAACTACATACGTTACAAAAGAACTATCCCCATCTGTGTACAGTTGATCTAACAATTTTCTTTCAGAAAACCACCAGAAAACCTTAGAACAGAACAAAAATATAATATAACCATAACCTCTATCTTTTGTATCCTGATACAAGACAACGTATTTTGTTGTATTTTCTATATTTTGAAACCTAAAAGTTAAGAAATAATGGACACGAAACATCAAAAGATGCCCAAAGTGGCAAAGGTAAAGTCTTAATAATTAGATATATGAATACCAAGTTTTTTAAATCTAAAATTTTAGGTGAAAAATAAAGCTCCGGCAGAAATCCAAATCACTGCCGAACAACTTCTAAGAGAAGCTAAAGAAAGAGATTTGGAAATCTTACCTCCTCCTCCAAAGCAAAAAATTTCGGATCCAGCCGAACTAGCTGACTATCAGTTAAGAAGACGTAAACAATTTGAAGACAACATAAGAAAAAATCGTACTGTCATTTCTAACTGGATAAAATACGCACAATGGGAAGAATCGCAGAAGGAAATACAACGGGCAAGGTCTATTTGGGAGAGAGCCCTAGACGTCGATCACAGAAATATTACAATTTGGCTGAAATATACAGAAATGGAAATGAGAAATAGACAGGTAGGTAGTATATTCATCGTTACGTTCCGTCAGTTTAAAATTTTGGGTTGTAGGTTAATCACGCCAGAAATCTATGGGACAGAGCCGTTACTATTTTACCTAGAGTAAATCAGTTTTGGTACAAATATACTTACATGGAAGAAATGCTGGAAAATATACCAGGGGCTCGGGCAGTTTTTGAACGTTGGATGGAATGGCAACCAGACGAACAAGCTTGGCAAACGTATATCAATTTTGAACTAAGATATAAGGAAATTGACCGAGCCAGGCTAATATACGAAAGGTAAACAAGTGCACAGATGAAACAAGTCCACAGATGATAATATAAATATTTTTGCTTAGATTTGTTATAACACATCCGGAAGTGAAACACTGGATAAAATACGCCCGATTTGAAGAAAATCATGGTTTCATCCATTCTGCTCGTCAAATATACGAACGTGCGGTACAGTTTTATGGTGATGATCATTTGGATGAAAAACTGTATATCGCGTTCGCCAAGTTTGAGGAAAATCAGAAGGAACACGACAGAGCAAGGGTGATATACAAATACGCCTTGGATCACATCCCGAAAGATCAAACCAAAGAACTTTACAAAGCCTACACAATACACGAGAAAAAATACGGCGACAGGAGCGGCATAGAGGAGGTGATAGTATCGAAACGCAAATTTCAATACGAGCAGGAGATAGCGCAAAATCCTACGAACTACGATGCTTGGTTTGATTATATCAGACTAGTGGAGGGCGAAGGAGATGTCGAAGTTACAAGGGAAACGTATGAAAGGGCAATAGCTAACATACCGCCAACGAAAAACAAGCAGTACTGGCGTAGATATATCTATTTGTGGATAAACTACGCGCTGTTCGAAGAATTAGAAGCAAACGATTACGAACGTACGAGACAAGTGTACAAAGCTTGTTTGGAATTATTGCCGCACAAGGCGTTCACTTTTTCGAAAATATGGCTCCTGTTTGCGCAGTATGAAATCCGACAAAAGAATTTGACCGCCGCCAGGAAGATACTCGGTATGTCCATAGGGATGTGTCCGAGGGACAAACTTTTCCGAGGCTACATAGACCTAGAAATACAACTTCGAGAGTTCGACAGGTGTCGGCGGCTATACGAGAAGTTCTTAGAATTCGGACCGGAAAATTGCGTGACGTGGATGAAGTTCGCGGAATTAGAAACGCTACTGGGTGATGCAGACAGAGCTAGGGCTATATACGAACTGGCCATAAACCAACCGAGACTGGATATGCCCGAACTGCTTTGGAAGGCCTACATCGACTTCGAGATAGCCCAAGACGAACCTGATAACGCACGGCAGTTGTACGAGAGACTACTAGAAAGGACGTCGCACGTTAAAGTTTGGCTCTCCTACGCAAAGTTCGAGTTGAATAACCAAATGGAAGACGACATGAACGTCAAACTCTCCAGAAGGGTATTCGAGAGGGCAAACGAGAGTTTGAAGAGTTCCGCCGAGAAAGAAGCCAGAGTTTTATTGTTAGAAAACTGGAAGGAGTTCGAAAACGCTCACGGAGACGAAGCGAATAAGGAGAAAGTTAACGGTAAAATGCCGAGGAGGATCAAGAAACGACAGAAGGTCATCGATGAGGATGGGATAGAGCAGGGATGGGAAGAAGTCTTTGATTATATCTTTCCCGAAGACGAGGCTAGCAGGCCGAACCTCAAACTGCTCGCTGCCGCTAAGAACTGGAAGAAGAAAGTTGTGGACGAACCTACTATGGAGAATGAAGTTATTGAGGGGGATACTGGCGACGGTAATGATAACAATGAAGAGGAAATCAGGGAAAGTTAATGTACGTTTTAATTCATTTCATATATTTTTTTTATATTAAAGTGGTAATACTGATTTTAAAGCTTTTTGACTTTTTGTCACCTTGAAAACAGAAATTGTTTTAACGGAAAATGTTACAGACCGTTTTCAAAACATCTTGTAAAATTAATTATACAAGGTTATCCAAAAGTCCCGGTACGGCAGAAAAACTTTCGTAGAAAGCATTCTGTGAAAATATGTTTCAGACAAAAGTGTAAGGATTTTTTCCTGGATATCTGATGGTGACCTTGGATTTGACCTTGACTTTGACCTTCAAATTAATTTGAAGGTCAAGTTAAGTTTTTTAAATAGGAACCCCTATTTTTTATTACGGATTTGGAAAGAGGTTAAATCCTTACACTTTTGTCTGAAACATTTTTTTCCCAAAATGCATTCTCCATTGTCAAAGTTATGGTCAAGACGATCTTTGGATGTAAAATTTCCTGCTCTTTCCAAATCCCCAATAAAAAATAGGCATTCCCATTTAAAAAACTTAACTTGACCTTCAAATGACCTTGAGGGTCAAAGTCAAGGTCAAATCTACACTTTTGTGTGAAACATTTTTATCCAAAAGTTTTTCTGCCGTACCGGGACTTTTGGATAACCCTGTATAAATTCTACATTTATTTAAAGCGTATCGACTTCACAAATTGCTGATTTGTGCTAAAATGGTAAAAGGTTTCCACAAGAGTAAATTGTATTTGCAAAAAAAAAAATTTCTTCCGGTGATTCATGATTTTTGAAGAATAATTTTTTCATAGAAAAGGAAACGTTTTATCTTAATTTTCTCAAATTTCACACTTTACAAACAGCACACCGCACTTTATTAACTACTTAAATATTGCTTTTGCGTAGGAGCGGATCCAAGGGGGGGCATGGGGGGCGATCGCTCCCCACCCCAAATGGTCCGAAAATTTTTTTTTTAACAAATGAACAAGGAACCAACCATAAAAATAAACTCCAAGAGCTCCATACTCCACAATATTATAAAACCGTCTAAAATTCCCTCTTTGAAGTGACCAAATCAAAGATCGAACAGAATAAAGATTAAAATTTTTCTGTTTAAAAATGTCTCAGTTTTCTTGCCTAAACGTCCCCCCCCCCCCCCTAACGTCCATCTCTGGATCCTACCCTGCCTTTGTAAATATTGGGAAATATGTGACATTTACAAAAAATATTAAATATCTCGCGTTTCTTAATTTTATAGCAATTATACCAAGAAGAACTTACATTCATAGGTCCTTCTCATTTTGCTTGTTTATTCTTTTATTTTCATTTGTACTGGAAGAAAATTCTCAAAAATTTAATTTTCAGTCTTTTTACAACACTGCATGTGCACACAAAAATCTTTATTTTGTCTAAAAGATATTTAGAAACAATATTCATTGAACTTTGAAAACTTCAACACCCTCTGTCTCAAAAACGATAACTTTAAGCACAAATATTTATCAGAGTGTAACTTTGATTGTGAGGTGATATTTATACGTAGTCTACCTTTGATCTTTAGAAAATTTCATAAGTTCATTTTCTCAAATTTTGTTGTGAAAACAAATTCCTTTTTAAATAAAAAAGTAATTTTCATACTCCTCCGCTAGAAAGACTACTGTAACCTCAAACTACCACGAGGGCATACCCATTTGGGAAGTTCTTGGCTTCTTATTTTTCCGAATTGACGTTGGCTCTTTGTTTTTTGCCCGCCTAACTCCCCATTGCCATATCACCTCAAGCGGATTGATGTTATGTATTTCAGTGTGAGTGTCAGAGCTGATCAACACTGAAATTCACAAACTATACACAGTGCTTTAACAAAATAGTAAGTTATTTTTATAAAAAACTTGAAATTATTTAGACATACTTTGAATCTATCAAATTACTATTAGTATTATTTTATAAAATAGCAAAAATAGTTATTTTAAAACATACCTAAATTAGTTTTATTTACAATTATTAGTAAAATATTGGTTAATACTTAATAAATCATTAGTCAATCGCTTTTTTAAACCTACCAAAAAATAATTTTATTTCACTAAAATCCATAGTCCAGGCGGTATCTGTTTCGGGTTGGGTAAAACGCATATGATCGGAGATTTTTGCTTAAACGGCTTCTAAATAACATCAGAAATGATAGTTTTTCTATGTACATAAAAAAACGTGGGCATAATTGTTATTGCAAAAAAGTATAAAAAAAATAGCTGAAAAATTCATTTTTTTTCTTGGATTTCTCGTCGACAACTTAGCAATTATTCGTTTTAGACAAAAATGGAAGAGGAAAAAAGTTTTGTAATTAAATTTTGAACAAGATAGTTAGTTGCAATTCGATAAAATGATTATTGTTGTTGCAAAAATCAGAAAAATCATTTAAAAAATTGCAAAAAATGCTAGTTAATTTGTGAATTTTTTTAATACCTAGGATCTTCTTACATTTCCCAATTAAACTTCTTAGTGTATAAAATCATCACACCAAATTTCATCCAATTCGTTTCTATAGTTTTTACATAATTGTTTAATTTTTTTTTTAATTAAAAACATTTCAAAATCAAATTTCTAAAAATCTAAAGCCTTTGAGTACTTGAAAATTTCACCACAAAAAGAAGAGCTCTCAAGCTTTAAAATGCTTTCTGAAAAATTCAAATCGGACGATTAGGTGAGCCGTGGTGATTGTTTAAACATTTTCCCAATTTTCACGCTTATAAACAATTGCAATAATTTAATGTTTTTTTCATATTTTGTTTTACTTTAAAATATGGTTTGAAAATACACGGAAAGACGAGGATTTAAAAAAAAAACCTTATGATCCACCCATTATTTTCGGAGTTATAACCTGTTACAGTTAACCCTTATTTACAGCAAAACTATACGGGTATAAGAGCTGTTTTTTGAACTAATAGGTTTGTCATTCCGAGTACTTTCCAGATATAAATGTTCAAAATTTGCAATCACGGGCGTCCCATTTAAAATGTCGCTCAAAGATATTCAAGACCGCGTGAAATTAATAAGGTATCAGTGGTGAGGGGGGGAGCAAACACACTGCTACTCCGATCTGAATTCTCGAGTACAAAACTGCGACGCTCGGAAAAATTTCAATTATCTCAGCTTCTAATGGACCAATTTCCATGATTTTTTTTTAAATCGATGTCTCGCAACTTAGAAAATTCAATTATCATATTTTCAACTACCTTTTATTATTAATTATTGGACTTTTGACATGCCGATAAAGTTACTTTAAAAAATAATTCATTATGTTTATTTTTCGCCTGAAGATGTATCAAATTTGATGAAACTTGGTAGTAAGACGTTTTAAGGGATGCTGAATGAGAATACGTAATGTTTTTTGGAAAAAAAATCGCTAATGCCAATCAGCTGTTTTGATGTCAAGAAAACACGTCCAAATTGGTCGTGAATTGCATTAATAAAAACAGCAATGCCAGTTATAATTTTTGAAATCAGCCAAAAAACAAAGAAGTTACAGGCTTGTATCATACTTAAGCACGACACCCTGTATTTAATATTTAAGTTTTTTAATAATTATTTTTTTTAATGTAAATTAAAATCTGTAGGGTCTTAAAAATAAATAAACTCGGATGTACTTTTTTTTATGCAAATCTCTATTAGTAAAAAATATAAATAATACAATAACATAGTAATTAAAAATGATATATTTAAAATAATAAATAATATCATTGATCCCATAAGAATCGTTTAACTACGATAAACAATTTATACAATAGAATAGCGAACCTTGCAGTACTACTGACTGTAGCAACTCAGTAAGAAAAACGTAAGCTTAAAATCCGTTCAGAGGTAAAATGCGGTAATTATGTAATTTTTGTATGAAAATAGTTAATTTTACAAATGAACTTTTTCATTGAATAACGTTGGCGAAATTAAAGATAGTCCTTAAAATAGTTAAACATAAGACTATAAAGTCGTTACTTCCAGAAGTTTGGATTCTGCCGCAATCTCCGCTCAAAGTTTGTGTACCAGTTCTGAACCGTAGACAACGGCACATAAGTTGCCGTTGGGTCCCGGACCATATTAGCTTGCGTTATAGTATAACTTAAAATGTAATTCATAAAGCTCTCCAGCATTTTCTGGGCAAACGTTAAATTAGATTCTACGTTGTTCTGCTGTGGAACTTCCTGAAGATTTATTAATGGTTCTAAAAAAAATGTACATATAACATTTATAGAAACACAAAAAGATCTTACCTATCGCGATACCTAGTTGGGCATTGTGGACTATATGGCTTTGCCCAAACATCATGTTTGTGTAATCTCCCATCTCCTCTAATTTCTTAAGAGAAGACACTTTAAATATAGCCGATGGCTTTTGATTCGAAATGTATCCCAACAACTGCCAATTTGGAGGTGCATTTGGATCAGGCCAACTGAAATATACTACATAAAGATTATTGGCAGCCAGCTGCAATTAAAAACGACTATGATATTCATCATTTTTAAGTGAGCTGTTCGACTTACCTTGCCCGCCAGTGCCCTCAGGAAATGGTACAGCTCCCGTTAAAAATACAACTATGTGATTAATATTATCCGCATCATTGATAGTTGTAACACATTGTATGGGACTTATTTGCTGGAATTCTGTTTGCACCTAAAATATTGCAATTATAAATTAAACACTTAAAAGTACGCTAAATGTGTTACTTACCAACCGGCCTGACACTATAACTCCAAACATAGCCATTATAATTTCTGATTAGCTTCGGTATAACTATATGAATATTAACAACAAACAGTAAACACCTCACTATTCTAGAACGTAATCGAAGAAAAAAATTGAGGTTATGTATACGTATACGAAGCAAATGCAACCAACATTATAAATGTAAAAATCTAACAAAGAAATAATATCTTCTGCAGGATGTTGTTAAATTAAAATTAAAATTACTAATTTAAAACTACAGCTGTCTTTTTAAGCTACAGCGTATTCGTGAAAAAAATATTGTCAACCAATCAGAGGTCAAGTAAAGAAGGATAGAGCAAGTTGTCATAGTTGCTAGTGCTTTTTAGAACTTCTCCGAACGTACGTCTGTAAAATATTGCAACAGTTGTAACGCAAAAAGTTCCTAGTTCTAGTTTCTTTAGTAACAATTCCGTGTCGAGCCATGTTTGTTGTGGATGGTTTTTCCTCGGCTTTTTTATGATTTTTAAAGTAATTACTGCAGTTTGAGGATTTCTTCTAAACAACCATGGTAAGTTTTGCTCCATATTTTATACCCGGTTTAATTTACTAACTTTAAATATAAACTGAAATCGTTATGCATGTGTATATTTTATCATTTTTATACTTCACGCTCACTGAACATTGTTTTAATAAAAAAAAATAAATAAAAAAGCTTGAAGACGAACAAGTGAACAAGTCTGCGTTAGTCATTATTATCGCAGTGGACTGAAGTTATTTATAATTCCTTTATAGTTTGTCGAATTGGACGGAGTTGGGCTATAAATTTATTTGTTGTCACACCCCCAGGGATATCCATTCAAAATCGATAGTTACCCTCTGCTATATATTTGGTATTTTCTTAAATATATACCTAAGTATATTCAATTTTTATTTAATAGTTAATTTGATGGACTTATTGTCACCAAATATATTTTATATTATTTATATGGCATTTTTTCTATACCTACATAGAAACATTACCCGGAATCTGTTCTATGCTCCAATAAATTCTACGTTTTCTAAGTACTTATTATTCCTATAAGGCTGCATTATCAGCATTGAAGATCAGTAGGTACGGGTTTTTTCATAGGCTTGAAGATAGTAATTTTCATTGTGTCTACCTCCACATTATTTTTTTTAACAAACGTTTGCAAGTTCGAGATAAGTTTTTCCTCCACTAAACTGCATATAATATAAGCTTATTTATATCCGGATTTTCAAAAGTTACTATTATATACGATTGTTTAAACTGTGACCTTGTCTTAATTTGTACTTTCAATTAAACTATTTTTTACTTCCAAGAATTCGTTCACAAATTTAAAGAAAAGTTAAAAATATATTGACATCCCTTCATAAAAATTGACGTACCATGATTAAATGAAATTAAATTCCTGATAAATACATATAAATCAATTTGAATACATATAGATAACTTTATATACTGTTAAATATACGGTTGGATATAGATTACTTAAATAAGTTGCAAATGATTAGAAAATACATTGCTCCAGTAAATTTATATAGGAAAATTGTAAAAATGAAGGAAATTATTATAATGAAGAATTGAGATTTTATTAAATAATATTAATTTTTTTTTTTTGAAAAACTACAAGTCTGAAAGTTGTTTGGCTTGTTTATTAAATATGTATTTTAAGACGTATGAAAAAGTTCTAAATAGTAAAATTAATTCTAAATGTTATCTCTGTCTATGTCATATAAATGCTCGAAGCAAAGTGTAGTTAGTTGTCTGTAGATTCTCATGTTTATTGGACACTGAATATAATAATCTTGATTTATTTTCGTAAATAACTTTCATATAATGTATTGAATGATAATCTTGACATTTTTAATGCGTTCAAACTATTTTGATGCGAACTGTAGTATTTATTCATTTTGCATACCGTATCATAAAAAACAAATTTCTATGTGAATTTTTTTTATTAATTTATTTTCGATGGCCTTTAAAATTTACTCTGATTTTATTTACATCTTGTATACTTAAATAAAAAATAATGTAGATGAGTCGTATGAAAGATTTCAATGTCTTTATCTCTAGAATGTAGTAAATTGATAAAATTTTAAACAATTTTTAAAAAACGGTTCAGTTTCATTTCGACGTTATCGAAGAGCTCCAGGGGTTTTATGGGAATGACCCTGTATATTTCGCTAAATAATGGGATGTTTGCGTAAAAAAAATGTGTAGTGTTTCATCATTGAGTACTATTCTGCAGTGAAAGTTAACTGTATAAGCAATTTCTTTAATAACGTAAATTTTTATTTGATTTAAAAAAATATATATCGAATCTAACGCCCTTGTACTAAACTATGAGTATGTTATTACAGAAAACTTCTTTTTTAAGTAATTCAAATCTATCCCTTTATTACGAAATAAAGGGGCAGTGGTATGATATTGTAGTTGAGCTTCCTATTAAGAGATGGCGTAAGGTCTAGTACAACGCAATTGTCCGCCAAATACGTTTTAGTTTTACATTTTTTTTTAATTATGAGTGATTTCATCCGGAAATAAAGAAATACAGGTAAAGTTGTTTGCCACGTTATTTCTCTATGTAGCAATATCTAAAAAAGTTACAAACACACCAGCACAGGGATACAAAAAAAAGTTCACATATCATTTCCGAAGGAATTTGATTGTTGTCAAAATTCATGATTTCCCGATGAATTTCGGAGAAAAGTGAATTTTTGGGTGAAAACGCCCAAATATGGGTTAAAACTGAAGTTTTCCTAAATGTCCAAATATATCATTTTGTAGTATTTTGAAGCGCTTAATATAGTACCATTAGTGAAATGTACCTCGATATTTCTCAGAAAATCCAAAATTAGTGTAAATTAATTGTCAGGTATATAAAAACGCACTAATTTTGGATTTTTTTGAGAAATATCGAGGTCATAAGTAAATTTTACTATTGTTCAGCGCCTCAAAATATTCCGAAAATGATATATTTGCACAAAATTAGGAAAAAATCAGATTTTACTCATATTTGGGCCAGTTTTGACCCAAAAATTTCATTTTTCTCTGAAATTCACCGGGAAACTATGAATTTTGACTCCAAGATCGTGTTCAGCGCATCCAATTCCTTCGGAAATGGGTCTCTTGGGTTGGGATCTTTTTTTTGTGTGTCTGTATAATTAAATAAATCGGTAATAAATACAATCCTTCCATTTTCTAGAACGTAGCGTATGGTGATGTCTTTGCCGGTGTCGCAGTATGAGGCCTTGCTGGCTGAGGTTCGCGACCTGAGGCGGAAGGCCCAGCGCGTCCAGCAGCTCGCCAGGCCCCTCTTGCAAGGAGACCCGTCGGCACCGCCGCCGCCTCCCCCGCCGGGCGTCTTCTCCAGGATCCCCAGACCCCGATCGCCGCCCCAGATATCGTTTCCGCGACCACCGCCGCACGAGGTAAGTCAGTTTAGGTGCTAATGATACGTCACTCGGCATAATTATGTAAACCAGCAAATTCAGATGAGCGGAAATCTGAGTTCCTCACCCTCTGAATCCCATCCAGCGTATTTCCATCTGATATCGCCTTCTTGCAACACCTGACAAGAAATGGGTTCTAATTCGATAGTGTTGTACATTTAGTATCATTTGGTATCCACCTACCACACATTCTGTGCCGTTATAAAGCGTGTTACGCATCGAAAGAACATTGCTTTTTTAAAATTACATTCGCTGTTTAGCCTTTGACGTTGGGAATTTTAATGTCGCGAAGATTTCTATCAATCGCAGGAAGTCACGTAATCGTTCGAGATCAATAACCACCGTGTAAGTCCTGATTTGCATATAATAAGGAAGGCTTTATTGTCTATGGGACCGTCGAAGATGCGAACACTGAATAATTTTAAGGTTAAATTTGTAAGTGATGCGTTTTGCAAATTATTTTTCAACCGCACATAAAAATATACTTGTTCTTTTGTCTTTAAACAACTTTATTTTACAAACGGTCAGATGATGTCAAATCATGTGGTTTGAGTGGAAAAATCAATATAAGCAACCTATCAGACTGTTAGGTGTGGTATTTGGAATTGTTAATGCGGGTTTTGAAATTTTTCCAAGTGTATTCAATACACTGAACCAAACAATTAAAGGGTCAAAAAAATTTCCGAAATTTTTCCGAGATTTTTGACAGACTGTATTTAAGTGAAAAATGGTCGTATCGAGAATTAAAACAAAGCATTTTGAAGCTCTAAGATTCTAGTTTTTAGATTTTTCAGTCGAAAATTTTTAGGAGCTACGGTTATCATGCAATTCTAAGAAATAGAGCGACAAAAATATTTTGCAATTTTTTTTCCGAGATCACGGATTTGGAAAAAAATTTTTCAGCTAAGCCATTGCATGGAGCACATAGCTTGTTTATTCAGCTTTAATTTCCTTTTTTTAAAATTTCGATACGGCCATTATTCATCGAAATATCGGACTTTTAATGGAAAGGGATCCTTTTGTCTTCAATCATCGATATCTCGGCGGCAAATGCTCGTACAGAGAATTGAAAAGCAGTTTCGAAAACTGTAATAAATTTCCTGTAACATGCTGCCGCAACTTTTCGGATTTTTTTTTTTTCGGTTTTTACACGAATTTAAAAAAAAAAACAGGAAAAATGGTAATTTATGTTTTTTTAGAAAATTGACGGCTAAATTAGAAATATTCACGAAATGACTAATGTTAAACATGACTTTTACAGTTCGATATACCCAGAAGAATCCTTTGAAAAAACTTTTGAAAAAAATAAAAGGGTCACATTTTTTGAGCTTAAACAGTTCATAATCATGATTAAAATGGGAAAAAAAATTTTGAGGTTTTCTCACATTACCGCAAATAACTTTTAAATTGATTAAAACAAATTATTTTTCGAAAAATTTTCAAAAAATTTTCGATTTTTTTTTTTTTTTGGAAAACCTTCCGGACATTGATGAAAACAAAATCCAATCGTTTCCAGCACGATTAGGCTTGTCTGTCCTATGCTTCTGTTCATCAGCTTTTAATTAAATTAAAATTAAATTTGACCCAAACCAGATTTCGATCCCGATTCATACCGTTTTTTGAGACTTTGTAATTAATTTTTGTGCAGTTTGTAATCACTTAAAAAACAGTTTTTTTCAAAACTACCCTTTTTCTGAAAAAAAAATTCGAAAATTTTTTGAAAAATAAAATTTTTACTTAAAAAAAAATTATTTTTAATTTTAATCATGATTATGAAGTGTAAGCTCAAAAATCGTGACTATTTTTTTTCAAAAGTTTGACTGAAACAAAGAGACGGTTCGTTAAATCTAGATGAAATTTCAAAGGATTCGTATCGAAATTTAAAAAAAAAAGTACATTAAAGCTGAATAAACAAGCTATCTGATCCATGCAACGGCGTAGCTGAAAAAAAAAATTCCAAGTCCGTGAACTCGGGAAAAAGAATAAAAAAATTTGGCAAAATTTTTTTGTCGCTCTATTTCTTAGAATTGCATGATAACCGTAGCTCCTAAAAATTTTTGACCGAAAGATCTAAAAACTAGAATCTTAGAGCTTCAAAATGCTTTATTTTAATTCTCGATACCACCATTTTTCACTTAAATACAGTCTGTCAAAAATCACGGAAAAATTTCGGAAATTCTTTTGACCCTTTAATTGTTTGCATTAGTGTATATGGAGGATGATTTTTTAATAGTAATTCAACGATATACACTAATAATTATGCATAAGGCATTGTTTTTAGCTTTATTTTCTAAACGTACCGGAAACAAAGGTTGAAAACTATTAATTCAACTAAATGTAAATCTTAAATAAACTCACTCACCTTTAATTTGAATATTTTCTAAAAGTAACGTATGCATCTATTGTTTCTTATTGCATTCACTTCGCAGTGTTATTAAAATTCTTTTGTTTAAGCAAATGAATTGCGTAATAAATAATTAAAAGCTGAAAATGAAATCCGTTTGAAAATTTCAATTAATATTTTAATGATACTCTTAAATTCTATGATTCGCACTTTCACCTGTTACTTTTCGCGAGATTTTTTCGCGATACTCTTACCGATTATTCAAGATAATAGCTTCGGTTTAGGAGCAACGTTTCTAGTTTATGTAAATATAAGGGGTGTTTCTTTAATATTGCGAAAACGATTTAAGGGAGATTCCTTGTCAAAAGGGGTTATTCTAAATAAATATATTTGCAGAAGGGGTGAGTTAATATTAAGTTTGTTACACCACTGGAAAAAATTAAGGGAACAGAAATATTTCACAAATTTACCGGATTTTGAAATGCTTTTTCACAGTTACAAAAACGTAGAATAGGTATTATTTGGGGTGTGACTTTATTTTATCGAAACTACACCAATATGTTTAATCTAAACGCTCGATCGAAAGGGGTTGAAAATTTCAACTTTAATGGTATTTTCAATACATCTTTTTGCGGGGTTGAAAATTTACAGTTCAAAAAATGTCATTTAAAAAAACTGGCTCACTTAGAAATTTTTCTGGCTCTTGTGTTTCTCTGTTGTGATTGTTTGGCATTTCTCAATATTTTGAGATCAAGAACAAACACTCCAAAAAGATAATAATCGCCCATGTTTAATTTTGAGATCAAGAAGAAACACTCTAAAAAGATAATGTTCGCCCATTTCTGTGCTATAACATTTTAAAATTTAGTAATATACGTTTGACTTCATCTTTAAAATAGAAAAGATCAACAAATTTTCGCAAATCCTAAGGTTGCAACAATAAAATCGACGAAACGTCGACAGAATGTAGTAGCTGTTGTATTTCCTGACGTAATCCAAACCATAGCAGAAAAACAAATATATTTTATTGTCTATAAAAAGTCATTGTCACTCGAGGCGAAATCCTTCCGATCGAGAATAAATCATGCCCCAATGGGCATGCCAAAAATGTTATTTATCTTTCCACGGCACAAGGTTCCAATTTTGTTTAATTTAGTACTTGCTTGATTTGATTTAATGCTTATTTAAATCGTAATAAAATTTTTATGGGCGAGAGGAAATACTTTTGTTTCCAAGCCGTTGATTTATTTCAGATTGTATTTCGAGACCATTTTCAAAGAGAAATTATCTCAATATTTTGATGACGAAAATTCACATTGTCATTCGGCTGATACCCCTCATCAAAAAAAAAAAAAAAAAGAATCAAAGCACGATGGATATACCTGTAAGGTGTTTAAGTGCACCAATGTTCCATAGATGTCTAAATATGTAATGAAAAAATGTACGTCTAGTACAACTTTCGTTCGCCGTTTGCTAATTATTGCAAATTCAAGAATTTTTGTATCTGGTGCATATACAGGGCGATTATAAACAATGGAAAAATCGAAATGGCGACCATTGGCGCAAACATGCCTTATCCGAAAGTTGATAGTTTCGGAAATACAGGGTGTTGAAAGTTAAAATTTTATATCGTTTTTTTTGTGATTATTCTGAAAATATTTAGGTTAGGAACTTGAAAATTTGTGAAACTATATGTTTTTAAGCGACGAATAAGATGCGTATTGCAATTTCAGCCTTGCTCATAGAGGGCGCCACTTACGACCTATTTTACCGAAAATTTAGTTAATAATTTTTTACCCTGTATGTCTAATATGAAACTCGATTCAAAATCTGAAAGAGCAATAATTTTTCCATCAATTATGTACTCTAGTTTCATTTCGGTATCTCAATCGACTTTCGAGTAAAATCGATTTAACGAACACTATGTTTGGATAATACGATAAATTAAAAGCGAAACAAACCAAGTGTTTCGTCATGTTATTACAACAATGAACAATAAAACAAATGTTTGAAACAACATATTCGGATTGCGTTTGATTTCGTTGGCAGCGATTTGTATTCTTTGCCGTAACCCTTCACACGAACCAATAGATTATTCTTTCATTCGAGACCAAATAGAAAAATCAAGAGGAATGAAGTCCGGACTTCAGCGTGGTCAACAAAAATTCTTTCACGGCTTGATGTTATTTAAGAAGACATGTGGTTCATCCAGGACGGAGCTCCACCGCATTTTTCTGGGCCAGTGCGTGCATATTTAGATGCAGTTTTTCCAAATCGCTGGATTGGCCATGTAAGCATTGTTGCTTGGCCACCCAGAAGTCCGGACTTCAATCCTCTTGATTTTTCTATTTGGTCTCGAATGAAAGATATAGTTTATAAAAAATCTATTGGCTCACGTGAAGAGTTGTGTCAAAGAATACAAATCGCTGCCAACGAAGTCAGACGCAATCCCAATATGTTGTTTCAAACTCGAAGATCTCTCAGAAAACGTGTAAAGTGTATCAGTATCAACGTTGGATTCATCGAACAATTACTTTAAATCATAATTACGTATTTTATTTGTTTTATTGTTAATTGTTGTAATAATACGAAGAAACATTTGGTTTGTTTCGCGTTTATGTAGTTTTTCGTATTATCAAAACATAGTGTTCGTTAAATCGATTTTTCTCGAAAACGGATCGAGATACCGAAATGAAACAAGAATACATAATTAATGGAAAAATTATTGCTCTTTCAGGTTTTTAATCAAGTTTCATGTTAGACATACAGGGTAAAAAGATATTAACTAAATTTTCGGTAAAATGGATTGTAAGTGGCCCCCCTATGAGCAACGGTGAAATTGCAACACGCATCTTATTCGTCGCTAAAAAAAATTATGGTTTCACAAATTTTCAAGTTCCTAACCTACAAATTTTCAGAATTATCACAAAAAAACGATTTAAAATTTTAACTTTCAACACCTTGTATTTCCGAAACTATCATCTTTCGGATAAGGCACGTTTGTGCCAGTGGTCACCATTTCACGTGTAGTATCTTCAGGTTTCGATTTTCCATTGTTAATCGATCACCCTGTATACATATAAATTTGATAGTTTTCGAACGCACGAAAAGGGGATTGTCAATGTTCTGTGGTAGTAATGCATAGCACCACCTATTTAAAATTCTCAAACTAGTATCTAAACCTTTCCAATAATATATCGAACATACATAATCTATAAATTTGAGCTCAATCGATGCAGTGGTATTCGAGTCTATAAGTGATATAGACTAACGTTGATTTTTATACAGGATCAAAATAATAAGAAAAAACTCAAATGTCATGCGATTTTCATTTGTTTCCAAGTTATAGCGTAATTACCAATTTTAAAAATTTTAAATCGGAATATGTCATGTTCCAAGTTCAAAAGTAGGATATTTATCAATGTCATTTTATATTGCAATACTTTAACATTTGATTACACGTTTGTACGATCGAACTGTTAAAAAATACCAAGAACCATACGGCACACTCTTCTAGGTTGAGAGATAAAAAGTTACGGGTTGTTCACCAATTTAAAAAGTCACGTGACACAAAACATGACCTAATAAAGCTCCGTTTATAGATTTTTAACCGTTGAAAATATCGAAAAACTAATCTAGCATGTCGTCCAAAGATTTCAGCAAACCGAACCGCACCCTTCTTGGTCGAGAAATAAAAAAGTTACGGGCTGTAAAACATTTTTTCCACGGTCGGGAGTAGAAATCAGTTTCTATGACATCAAAATTAAAACAGAAGTAGTCGATTATTCCCAAGGGAGTATAATGCTCCCAAGGGAGTTTACATTATGGAGAACGTTTTTCATGCAAAAAAAAAATAACATTGAAATTATTTATTGACATTTAAATTAAATGTTACATTTGTACAATTTTCAAAATTAATATTAGAAGGAATATTACTTTCGCTTACATTTACAGTTTTTGTGATTGCGCTAGTAGTGGTACCTACTAAAACCTGATTAGCAATTTTGGTCTTATTTTCAATGGAGTTCTCGACATAACCCTCAGCGACTGTCGTTGATTTCCAACCAGCATGACGCTTTATTGTCGTGATATCCACACCAGCATCTGCCAGTAATGTCGCTGAAGATCTTCGTAAGCAGTGACCAGTATAACATGCAGCATCAGGTAATTTTAAATACGAAGCTACTACACTCGGAATTTTTCCCATGGTATTCTTGCCAACTGGCTGCGAACTACATTTTCCTGCTTTGTAGTACAAAAAAAGGCGCTTATGCTTGACGTGGGGAGGACGAAGGGACAGGTATTTTCGAAACAATTCAAGCATATTTCCCACATCGGTAACCACAAAGGTTCGTGGAATCTTTGTCTTAGTGTTTGGAATTTTTACAATCAAGGAAGAGCCTACATCCTCAATATCATCTACAGTTAAATTGACTAGTTCATCAGTTCGACAAGCTCCGGCAATCCCCAGAATTAATCCAACCTATAAAAAATCAAAATACTTAATAATTGAAATACCTAACAACAAAAGTAATCTTACCTTAATCATTAAGAATTCTTTGTCATCTGCACTTGATAGAAAACGGTCGATTTCACCCTTTGTCAATATTTTCGATTTTTTCGCTTGATATCCGTCACCGGTTCTTTTCAAAAATGCGATCAGCTTGGGGAATTTGCTTATATCTATGTTGTCGTAAATTATCAAGCATGACTTAACCATAGAATATTGCGCCCATAATGTGGAAGACTTGTAATTCTTTGCATTTTCACTGAAGTATGCCAACAAAACATTCTCGCTGTATACTTGAACATTTTTCTCGGCGCACCACTTTTTGAACCGATTGTAGGCTATATCGTATAAAGATCTTGACTTCGTAGGCAGCAAATTGCTTATTGCAATATTTGCAGCCTCCACAATCTCTTCCGACTCACAATTATTCATTGTGCACTAAACAAACTTTAAACTAAACCAAACTAGCACCTTAATTTGACAATTCTTTTTGTTTGTTTATTTTGTAGTTATGACAATAACTCAACGACTACTAAATAAATGCTCAAATCCGAATACAATAATTCTGGTGCTACTTACTTCATAATGACAAAATATGTGTTTTTAAGTTAATGAGACCGTGGAAAAAATAGTATATACCATTCGGGAGAGATGCTATTTTGTCCTCGGTGCATTGTAGCCCTCGGGCTTCAAATTGCATTTCTGCCAAAATAACGCATTTATCTCCCTTATAGTATAATGTACTATTATACGCCGGCTAAGTAATACTGCAACACACAACGCACGTGCACAAGATGCACAGGGTCGGTTTACATGTACGGTTAATTTTCTCGAAAACAGAGGCATTAGACAATCAGTTGCTTAATAAAAGTTGCTCGTTTTCGTACCCTCCATCACCTCTTCAAAAAAGGCATTTATTTCAGAAACACCCCGTATAGTATTTTGAATTTGTTTGAATTAGCTGAATACTTTTATAATAAAGTAAAAATGCAGGACCTGATAATAGAATATACGTTTTTTTTTTAAAGTTGCTTTTACATCTTCCATATTTCTGATACTCTTTTTCCTCGCGAAGCGAAATCGAATCCGCCGCTGTCTTTCCACGGATTTCTTCAGCTCGGCGTAAAATTTAAACTTAATTTACTCGTAACAATTCCTCGAAGCCATACAGGCCGCACGAAGTCGACACGCCATCGACCCCGGTACAGCCACGACGGGGAGACCCTACTGACCCAGTCGCACGTGGAAAGCGTTTGAAATAAAAAAGCAAAAAGGAAAGAAGTGGAAAAACCATATGTTTAACGTCCGAAGCGGCAGGCCCCGTTTCTGCCCGCGGTCATAATTCAGTAACGTGTTTATTTTCTGGTGAATGGCTGGTCCGTCGTTAAGTGCGGCAATGTTTATTTTAAGACCACAGAAAAAGTAACCACTTCACACTGTAACGTCGAAAGCTGCGATTCCTTATGTTGCACGGATTTATTTTCGGTTTTCGGTCACTTGCACCAACAGAAGTTGTTTTATGGATTCCCGCATGGGCATGGGTGCGTTGTTTGTTTTCACACGGTTATTTTTGAAGTTTTCGGAGAAAAAATCACGCAAGTTCAGGATTTCACGTTTCGAATCTTCTTTTACTCTTTTTGGATCTAAAAGTGAATTGATATCGAGTTGCATCTAATGTGCATTATATTTGTATGATAGATCTTCCTTAAATAATGGCTTACTAAAGTTATTAACATTAATTAACATTTTTGACATGTGCGAAATACCAAATTGACCGCATTGGCCGTTGGCAACAATATAATCTAGATTGCATTAATACATCTCTAAGTTAAATGCCGTAATATCTCTACACATCAATAAGTGAATTGGATAAAGCAACAATCATTCTTATTTACTGGTGCTTATATTCAATATTTTTATATTATGTATTATCGGTATAGATGAAGTGTACTTTTAAAAAAACTTTGTGTGACCGGGTTGTACTAAATTGTAGCAGGCAGCTAAAATTTAATCCCCGACAATCCGTCTTTGTCTATGCCGCTTCAATTTCTCGGTCCATTTCTCTTATAAGTAAACAATATAAAAACAGCATTTCAAAACACAAGGCTACTTTAAGCATCATAACCGGGTTAAGAGGGTTTTTAGTAATTCAAATAAAATTATTCAATATTATTATCAAAATATTTATTTAAATTTAATGAATAGACTTTTATTCCACACAAATATATATATATATATTTTGAAAATTCAAATTATTTTGAGTAAATGTAGTGTTGTATAAATGTACAATAAAGAAAATAAAAAAGTAGGTATATTAAAATTCATCCTCTGAATATTCTGATGAACTATCTTCGTCTCCTAGATTGATAACGATAGGTTCCACAGTAACGTCAATTAAATTATCGAGTTCCCACATTTTCTCCTCTTCTTTTTTTACATGATGTATACATCTTTGCCAGTTATCTGCAGTTACTCGTTCCAAGGAATTTTTTAACAAAATTTTCACATCACTTAATTTAAACGTCGTATTATTTCGCGCTACATCTCCTTTTACCTGCGCCCAGAATAATTCTATTGGGTTAAGTTCACAGTGATAAGGTGGTAACCGTAGTACCGTTACTTGGCGATTTGTTGCCATTTCATCGATAACATATTTTTTCTGATCTTTATTAAGATTGACAAGTGTCAAAAGTTTCTTTTTCACCATATTTGGTTCAAAAGAAATGTTTTTTCCGGGTAACCATTGAATTATATCGGCTTTCCTCCAAGCAGTCGTAGGCGTCCGCTCGGTCTGCCGTGAATTGTAACTGGCATTATCCATGACAATATTACAGACCCCGGAGGAATAAGATCCAACATCTGTGTAAAATACTCTTCGAAAACATCTGCATTCATGTCTTCGTGGTAGTCACCTGTATTTTTAGATTCAAATAAAAGTAAACCGCCATCTACAAAACCACTGGCACTACCTATATGTGTCACTATTAATCTTCGCCCTTTACCTGAAGGTGCCTTGAATCCTGTTGAAAGTCCATCCAAAAATGCATGTCGAAAACTTTTTACATTTTTATCTTGCCATACTTTTGTTACAGTATATCCCTCGTTGACCCAACTTTCGTCTAGATAATAAATATTCCTCCCTTCGTCACGGAATTTTCTAATTGATCCTCGCCAACAAATAATTTCATCTTTATCGATAAGAACTGACTTCCTGTTCTGCTTTTCCCAGCAAAAATTCAACTCTCGTAAGACGGCCCATAATTTGCTTCTACTGATTTTTGGCAAATCGTTGTCCTCTGAAAGTTCACTTAAAATTTTGTTTAGCGTTGGTATTTCTTTTTTAAAATAAAATAAGTGTACTTTTCTGCGAATGACATTTTTGAAGAAATCTTCTATAACGACTTTTGACCTTCCTGTAGATGATTTTGGGGGATTTACAGTATCTTGTTCATTTTTTGTTTCCTTTAAAAGTCTGTAGATAGTCGATTTTCCAATTCCTGTCATTTTGGAACACTTTTCCACGATGTCGTCAACACTGTTGGTAGGATTTTGGTGTTTCAATGGATTAAACACATTTAATATAATAATCTTCTCATTCTGAGACAGCGCACATCTTTTCACGCGTTTAGCAGGTACGTAATCTGATAAGCTCGACATTTTACCCAAACAATATTATATCCACTGGCACAATAGCCACTAAACACAAGTCGAATTTTACTCTACTGCACTAGCACGTCTTCGTATATTCAGCTCTAAGACTGGATTGATCTGTCTCAATACACTGGCTCCTGCCCTATGATGTATCCAGTAAAATATACTAATGTACACCCATTACCTGTTAGCATTAGTGTTACCCGATAATTACCTGAAACGTAATATTACCACGCCCATGGCCGGTTCTTATCTCGGGGTTTTATTACTCTCTTTCATTTCCAAACAGACTATAGATCAAGGGTCGGCAACTGGCGGACCGCGGTCCAGGTCCGGACCGCGGTCCAGGTCCGGACCGCGGAAGGTAAAATACTGGACCGCCAAAAATTGTTTGAAAGTATAAATTACTCAAATAAATTATTTAAAAAATGTTTTTTTTACGTTTAAGTGCCAATGTTATCATTTTTTCTAGTATTTTACAATTGTGTGAGTGTTTTGAGTTCTTAATGGTTAGTAAGCAGATTAAATTTGAGTCCTAATTAAAATAAAAAATAAGAAATATGAATTTTTTTCTGGACCTCGTTAAAAATTTTCAAAAGTATCCGGACCCCACCTAAAATTACTTGCCGACCCCTGCTATAGATTGTTTATTCTCTCCCTCCTTCCCCATCTTTTAAGTGATGGGGCCCCTTTCTATAAACATTTCACAAGAGTTAGATACTGTTTTTATTGCTATATTTTACTCATACTATTATGCCGTCATCAGCTAAACTGACTCAAATCACTATAAGTAGGAAATAATTTATTTTCGGACCCAAGTACTGTGGAGACTTTTGATCAGTAACACAAAACCAACAGCTTACCACAATTTCAGCCAATTTGAAGGAAATGACATTTGGAGTTCCTCCTTTGTCCCATTTTATTTACATTAGATTAATATTTGAAATTAAATGAAATTTGAATAATAATATCAGGACGTATCACCATGAATCAAAACAGCTTCAAAATGTGTCAAAGGCCCACGAATCAGCTTTAGAATCCTCCAAAAACAGAAAACTTCTATAAAATGTGACAAAGTATATGGAAGAGGCTTCAAAAAGCATTAAAATTTATCAAAACAGGTTCAGAGTACAAACAAGAGTAAAATCAACGTTAGAGACTGCATAGAAAATCTTCAAATCCGCTGTGAAATACAGGAAAATAGTCATCAATAGGCAATCACATTCAAAATACATCAAAAACTGCAAAATCCAACAAAATAGCGTTTCAAATATTTCTGAAACTTCTGGAAACTTCGGAATATCTTAAAAAATGTAATAACCTTCGAAAATAATTATTATCCTTATATTTTTGTTTTTATTAAAAAATAAATCATACTTGTTAATATTTAAAATGTAAAAAGAATAGCCTATTCATTCATATATCTAGGGAAAAGATCTGTTTACTCTTTGTAGTTCACTACGTATTAAAAACACAGTAAAAGCTAGGTTCATGACCGAATAATACTGTAAGTCAAAACTCACTCTCGATGAACCTTTGTAGGGCATGGGTCATGATTTGAAAATAATTTTTCAGCGCACATATGCATTTAAAAAATTTTTTTAATCGCATTTTCGTATTCTACTCATTCTTTGCTATCTTCCCTTAAAATTAATTACGTTATAACTGAATCACCCTGTATATTCTAAGGCTGCTTTCAGATATATTGTTTAATTTTGAAGTGGTTTTTACGTATTTGGCACCTTATAAGGATTTGCTTTATATTAAAATGTATTTGTAGGCCCTGATCAAGGGCCTACAAATCAAACAGCGTTTAAAAAAGTGTTAGATTAGATGTTTTATTTTGTTTTGAGACAATTACAAATTGTATAATAATAGTCACTTATGCGTACAGCAGATATTTAAAGTAAAAACAAATGTAACTTAATCTAGGAAGCAAAAAATTCACCCAAGGAATAAAAACATTTGGTCACTAAATATAATTTTAACATTACTTTAAATTGATAAAAATATACTTTATCTTGTCTTAATTCAAAAGGTAATTTGTTAAAAATTTTAGGCCCCAAATAATTTGGTGATTTATTGGTTGCACTTTGTATATGACAAAAATGCACTTCTCTATAAGTTCGAAAACAATTAGGTTTAGACTCTATTTATCTGTTGCCGAAAACGATTATTGTACGACTTTGTTTCCTCTAAAATAAATTAACCGAGGGGGGTGTTCATCTAAATATTTTCCTTCTCTTATTTGTTGACGGTAATTAAACGTTAGCACGTGCTTATTTAACGCGGTCTAATATTACCCGTGAAGTGGGCTCTGACTGAAAGAAGGCTCGTATACGAATTATATTTGTGTATTCTAAAAATAAGAGTGAATAGACGCTCCTCTTGTGCATATGAGGGTTTTCTATAAGTAGCCCAGGTTACTTTTCATGAATTAGGTGGATTGTTGAGGAGACGGAAAAGTTTTACTTTGTTGTAAAACGTCTAGCGGAAAAATGAATATGGAAGTTCACCTTTGGACCCATATGTGACTGTTATTTGGTGAGTGAAGGGGCAATCAATCTTGGGCAAAGTCGTAAATTTACCTTTTTGGGAGTTGATTGATGTACTTGAGGAGAATCCTCTATCACTTTCAAGACAAGTAGGTTTCCCATCCGTTCTTAGGTACAAAATGTCAAGTCTGGCGCTTCTTTGCATCAAAACTTTGATATAAATAGAAATTAATTATGTTTTTGTATTTTGTAACAAACACAGGGTGTGACTTTCAAGGAGGTCATATTTATACGGAGATACTGTTAGAAACACATAAGTTGTAATTTTTTTTTTTTACCTTTGTTTCATAATTTTCTCTGGACAAAGTGTGACCTCAAACAACGGCGTAAAGAAATAAGTAATCATAAATGAAATATACAAAAATAAGTAAATAATCTTTTTTTGCGTTTGTTATCTTGCAACATTAGCGTATTGGTGTTTAAAGCCCCTGTAATCTCTTAAATATTGAATCAATCATACAAATATTTTCTTCTGATATCGTCTTCTTGCAACAGCATCGTTTTCTCCTGACAAAAAGTCGGCTCTAACCATATCAACTCTTCCTTAATTCGTGTGAAGAAAAATTTTTTAGGGCATCACTCTCGACACAATCAATAAATCAAAAGAACTAATGCATGGCAAAAATTGTACAATTTTTTTTTTCAAAACTACACGTACTCAGAATTTTTTTTTCTGGCTTAATCAATGCAAAGGTCATTTAGCCTGATTCATCAACTTCAATTTGTTTTATGTATTTGTATTTCTCATTGAAATATCGGCTGTTGAGTGAAAAGACACCTTTTTTTTATCATCTATATCTCATAAACGTGAATGATCGTACAGCGAACGGAAAGTGGGTTTTAGAAACCTGAATCAGTCCTCTTCAAGGACCTTTTGACATGTTTGAAAAAAAAAATTATACTCAACATTAAATTATTGGAAAAGTGCAAAAAAAAAAACTTTTTCTGCTGTTTTGGAAAATTAACGACTATTTTGCAAATTATTCGAAAAGTACCAATGTTTGTAGTTTTTTCTAGCTCAATACGTACACAACTGAAAATTTTGATATCGTTCGGTCTAACCGTTTTCTTTTCCTGAATCGTCAGTTTTATAAAAAATTAAAGGAGCAGGTTTATTGCTCTTTAAACACCAATTAATGATTCATTTGAAACAAATTTTGCGTTATCCTCAAAATTTCACGTTAAATACTCCAAATATAGAAAAAAAAATCAAAAATTTAAATGAATTCTCAAGATTTCAAAACTAGAATCTTCAAGCTACAAGATGCTTCTTTTTTTTCTCGATACGAACATTACTCGCGAAGTTACAGCCTTTCAAAAATCAATAAAAGAATTTGGAAATTTCTCTGCTCCTTTAATTTTTTTGCTGAGCACCTTCTTTTAAACTGATAAACTGAAAACTAAAATAAACGTCATATAATTAAACGTGACAATTTGTAAATATATATAACATTAATTTTTGACACGTTGTACTTTAACACCCTGTATATGATTGCCAAACACATACCACAATAATCCCACAATAATTCGATATCCATCGCAGAACGGATGGTGTTATGATTGAATTAATTTGAAGTAAATATCGTATTCGTGTATCGAAAAGCTTTTATTTTCAGTAAATTCGTGGGAAAGGGTCCTTGTCTTAAAAGGATACTTAACCTCCTACACATCGTGTCAGATTCTCACCAGTGACTGTAATAATACGTATTAACTTGTCGAAAGGTAACTTTTACTTTCGAACAAAATAATTTTCCCACAATTGAAATGTTTGTAATGCAGATGCATTATAATTATCTCATTATTATACGTAACTTTCAAGTTTACGTTGTTTATTACCGTATCATTAAGTGTGTATTTACTAATAAGTAGGCTTAGTGCATGTACAGAGTCTAACAGGGCCGGCGCGAGGGTCGGTGGCCTTCACAGCTGACTCGCGTTTTGAAGTGTTCAGTTATTTACGGAACCTTGTAATAGTTGGTAACTCGTCGATACCTTTATTTTTTACGTCAGCTGTAAATTGTATTCGCCTTGTGTATGTGTCTCAACACTAAGGTTTATCGGGTAAGTGGTGTCATTTAAATTTATTTAGGTATTTTATCCTCTACTGAGACTTACTTTTTGGTAATAGTACTATGTTGCGACATATTTTCTGTAAATATATTAATATTTTCATTCGTAACCTGAGTACGGTCCTGTTAAATTCCACGCCGCACTAAGCCTACTAATAACTAAAATGATGTATATAGTCATATTATCATACGTTTTTTTTTTTGTATCAGCTGTTAACTAGTATTCTTTATTTTTGTTGTCTTCTTCTTCATCTTTTACCGCTTACCTGGCAGAGAAATTATTAAAATTGTAAGGAGGACACAATGTAGTTAATGTTCTCGAAAAGGAATTCCGCTTCCATGCAACTTATTGCGTGTAATAAAAGTTTAAAGGTCTTGACATTTCCAACGATAATGTCGCAATCAATACGGGGAAAATATTAGTAGAGCAGCCCGAGTATAGGCTTGAATGGAATGTTCTTAGTTGCAGACTTTGTGGAGCTATGTCCATTTCTGAAGTTTATGAATCGCGTGCCGGTTTGAAACATGACAAAAATAGTGTGTCAATAGGATTAAGAATGAATGACATCTGACATCTGTTGGATGGATATTAGAAATTACACACCTTTCAGCTTACCTCAATTTTTGCCATATTTTTTTGTATACATGCCAAATAACTTGAGTTCTGAGACTGACACATAGATGGCACTGTAGTGCTAAAACATTTTTATAAACTTTAGAAATGAACGCACATGAACGTAGGTTCACTTGTTAACAATTTTTGTCGTGTATATTTTTCTGAAAACACTGACAGTAAATTTAAATAATTTCCGAGAATTTTGTCAATATTTAATACATATTACTTAACATTTTGATGCACAACGTAAATACCAATTATTAGAGAGCTTTAGAATCCTTTATTTGAGGATCTGGTTATCGTTATATAACCAGTAAATCAGACAAATCATACAAGTAACATATTACTTTAAAGTGGTTTTGAAACTCTATAATTTATAACATAACACGTTGCTACTAACAAATAGCCGATAAACTACTTAAGGTGATTAGAAAAAGATCGCGAAAGAGTAATAAAACTGTAATCAATTCTTTAAATTAATAATTTTAATTTTTTTTTTAATTTTATGTTTGATTATACAGGGTGTCTCATAATTAGCTGCCAACCCTGAACAGGCCGATTCTATGATCAAAACTAAGTAAAAAAGTTCATATGAACATGGGTCCGGAAATGCTTCCTAAGGGCACAGGGACCCATTGAAGAGGGAGGAATGGAAATCATTTTTTTGCAATATCTCTCAATCGCGTTGTGATAAATGAATGAAATTTGGTATACACAGCTAAATTTTGATGAGCAATTTGATGGACTAATCCATTTATTTCCACAAGGTCCATTGGGGTGGGTACGGGGGGGCCCTTGGTACTTTGCGTGTGTAACTTTTTCATCTTTGACTTTTTAACAAATTGGACAGCAAATTCCGTTTTCCCGAACTGTTTTACGTTAAAAAGGTACTCTTGTTTCAAATCGTTATCTTTAACGGTTTCTGAGAAAATCGCTCTTGAATTAATCCCACTTTGGTCAATTTCATAGTAATTTAAACAAAAAATAATAATAATAATTTTCCTTTCCTCTCTTTTCCATTTAAAGGATTAATTTTTATTTAATTTAATTTTTTATTATTATTTTTTTATTAAAATTAGATTAAATTTAAACAAAAAAATTTTTTTTGTTTAAATTACTATGAAATTGACCAAAGTGGGATTAATTCAAGAGCGATTTTCTCAGAAACCGTTAAAGATAACGATTTGAAACAAGAGTACCTTTTTAACGTAAAACAGTTCGGGAAAACGGAATTTGCTGTCCAATTTGTTAAAAAGTCAAAGATGAAAAAGTTACACACGCAAAGTACCAAGGGCCCCCCCGTACCCACCCCAATGGACCTTGTGGAAATAAATGGATTAGTCCATCAAATTGCTCATCAAAATTTAGCTGTGTATACCAAATTTCATTCATTTATCACAACGCGATTGAGAGATATTGCAAAAAAATGATTTCCATTCCTCCCTCTTCAATGGGTCCCTGTGCCCTTAGGAAGCATTTCCGGACCCATGTTCATATGAACTTTTTTACTTAGTTTTGATCATAGAATCGGCCTGTTCAGGGTTGGCAGCTAATTATGAGACACCCTGTATAGGCTGTTACAAATTCGCTTCTCACTACAGGGATCTCGGAATCGGTAAGAGGTACGATGTAGCTTAAGTGGGGGCAAAGTTACGTAATCAGAGGACCAACATTATGGCTCTAAAAAAATCAAGGCTGACATGATTAGTTTTCGAAATATTTGAAAAAAAAACGAAATTTTGGAAATCCGTTTTTGTTTCATTTCAGCCTTGTCTGAGGTGATATTGAAAAAACAATAACACTTTCTCATGGCGACTTTTTGCCCTCTATCGAATGGCATAATCATATTTATACGTAACGTTTCGTCTCTCCAGGACCATCATCAACTTCATTTTTCTAAATACGACCCTGGAAATTTTATTACATTTTTTGTAAGTCTTCATGGCCCCCAATACTGCACTGCCTCAGTCTGAAACAGATTCAGACGTTTTGTCTCGAAAAATTCATCTTCAGTGTATTTTTTTTAAATTTTTTATTTAGATTTCGATTCCGATGATATTACGCTGATCTTCATTTTCAACCTTTGCCAAAACGAAAATGTTTTTGAACATTTACTGAAATCTTTTAAAGAATAATATTCAGTTGGCGTTTTGGTTGTTCATATGCACTTTTAAGAATTAATTTGTCGTAATAAAATTAAAACTGTAATAATGTTTTAATTTTGACGCAACAACTTATTGAGTTACGTATAACCAAGTAATAGTAAAGTTAATAATAATAATAAATGTTTTATTGTAACGCGAGGTGGTAATAGTTTAGATAACTAGATGGATTTCACAGGGTCTAACGACACTTACAGTGTACTTATAATATTCATATACAGGGTGTTCCTAAATATCATGTACATAAAGGAGGAGGTAATTCTTTGGCTTATTTCATGACTAAAAGTTCATATAAACATAGGTCCGCAAAGGCTTCGTTACCGATTTGCAGGGTGTTGAATTTTTAAGATATTTTTAGTTTTTTATCTATAGCTCCCACAGTTTTTGAGATATTCAGCTCATATTTGGAATGTAAGTTAGGCTGTAGGGCTTATATCATAGGACATGCCAAATGGTCGTGATATTCTACAGAGTGATATATTTTCGGGGTTCATGCCCCCTTTTCTTCCTCTGAACTTTTGTGCGGTGCGCTGCTGGTAGATTCTAAACTCAAAATTGGATTTTATATTTTGTTGAGAAACTTTTTTGCCTCTTATGATTTTTTCGTATCTGCGACCGTTATCGAGCAAAAAAATAAAAAACGATTTTATATAATTCGTTAGATGAAATGTAAATTCTTAAAATGGTCCAGTAGGCTTTGGCTTTATTTAGATAATCTCTTGTTTCTATTAATTTTGACAGTTTATTCGCCACTATCTGTTAAAAATTAAAGCTGGGATGACCCATTTCAATATTCATAAAATTTGGTATTGTGAGATTATAATGAGTATTTAAAACACTTTTACTCCTTACAATTTATAACATAAACCTTTAATTTTTCCCTTATGTACATGATATTTGGGAACACCCTGTATAATTCAATAAACAAAGAAATCTAAATAAAAAATTTAGAAAAATTTGGAACGAATATACTGAAGAAAAATTTTTCGACAAAACGTCTGAATATGGTTCGGGCTGAGGTAGTACAGTATTGGGGGCCATGAAGGCTTTCAAAAAATTTCTAGGGTCGGATTTAAAAAAATGAATTGATTATGGTCCTGGAGAGACGAAACGTTACATGTAAAAATTGATTATGCCATTCGATAGAGGGCAAAAAGTGGCCATGAGAAAGTGTTCTTCTTTTTTCAATATCACCTCAAACAAGGCTGAAATGAAACAAAAATGGATTTCCAAAATTTCGTTTTTTTTTCAAATATTTCGAAAACTAATCATGTTAACCTAGATTTTTTAGAGGCATAATGTTGGTCCCCTGATTACGCAACTTTGCCCCCATTTAAGCTACTTCGTACCTCGTACCGTTTCCGAGATCTCTGTAATGAGAAGCGAATTTGTAAAAGCGTGTATATAAAAAAAAATTACTGCTTTGATAAGCGCTTCTCCATCCAAGGTACTCCCAAAAAGAATTGAAATGCCGACAACGGAATTAAACTGCTGCTTTTCATATACTACGCCAAAAGTCTCACTTTGATCGCAATTTTACTAAACTTTTTGGAATACTCATCCTTTTTCTTGTTCACTGTGTATGCTTTATGCTTTTCTCGTGAATTGTGCTGTGAAGGGCAGCTGCGTGAGTCACAAGTACAGGCGGAATCGATGAAGTGCACTCAGAGCTCCAACAGTCTGGCTGGATTGGCGGTGGGGCCGTTCGGGGTCGAAACGTCGGGCCGCTGATTCCGATACGCGGCGCCTTTAATCTGGCCGAAAGGGCCTTTGAAGGGCTATAAACACGGGGAACGTATGAGTTAATCTGTAAGTGGCCCGGTTGCGGGGATATTCCGCTATCTCGGTTGGGACGTTTCTTACCGTTAACGTGGGGAGTTTGGGGTTCTGGGAAGGTTGGGTGGATATTAACGGGGTCGTATACAATTTTTTTATGTGGTTTAAAGATTCTCTATCGCGAATTTTTTAGAAATAGATAAAAGTAATCAAAGTGTATGATTCTCTACAATTTTTTGGAGTTTTGAAATATGTATCCTTTTTATTTCGTCCGTCAGCGTTGAGGCCTTAGCATGGACGCCGAATAAAATTTCAAAAACCTGAACACTGATTTTATTCTAAAAAAATAGGTCACGCCGTCAGAGATTTACCGATATGCCGATATGATAGACGATATAATATTAGATCTCTTTTCTGGGGTGGGCCGTACACACCCGTTCTGCCCCTTAGCTACGCCCATGATTATAATCAATATAGTGTCAAATGTAAAAAGTATTAATTCCACAAAATCTAATTCATGTGAATGTTCTATAAAAGATCATGCAGTCAGCGACCGATATGCCGATATGATAGACAATAATATTAGATCTTTTTTCTGGGATGGGTCGTGCACACCCATGCTCCTCCCTAGCTACGCTCATGGGCCTTATTCATATGAATCATATGGGTAACTAAATAAGAGGGTTTTATTATGTACCTTCTGTTGGCAGCAGCGGCAGAGTACGCCATCTGTAGTTATTGTGGCAAACGACACACTCGAAAACCATAGACCATAAAATAATTAAGGAAACTGAATAGGAAAACACGATTGGAGTAACTTCTAATTCTACTATCTAATAGATGTCGCTGCTCCATAATGGTGGCAAATTTATAATAATAAAATGCAAAAAGTATTTCATTAGTAATACTTCACAAAACAGATGTTCATGGTTTGTTGATAATTAAAATTAAGGTGAACCATTGACAGCGGTTTCATGACCCACTACTTATGAAACACTTAAAAAATATACATGGAGACTTGTTATTATTTTTTTAAAGAAACCATTAATAACTGCAAGTTTCAAGGAAATTTTATTAAAGAATTATTTACCTGCCTTTATGTAAAATAATATTGCAGTTACTTGCCAAAAATTATTTCGAATTCGAAATAATGGTCATGTATCTTTTTTCGTAGTAAACCTTGGAAGCGTCAATTTCATAACAATACTATGTGGCTGAATTTTGCTGTTTTATTCTGCGAAAATTTAATATTATTGTTATATAAAGCATTTCTTGTATTTTTAAGGGCCCCATATTATTTAAATAATGTTTTCCGCAAAGACAAATAATTTAAAACATTTAATAACTGAATAATCTAAAGCTTATCAAATAATAGGAATGTTATGTCATGCCACCTGAGTATTTTCAAAGACGCCGCAGTAAAACGAATAAACATTTGCAAAAAACGATCAAACCATCAAGGTTTTAGGTACTGAAATCTACGAAAATACCTACTAACTTTTTTAGACATAACTCCACATGTAAATATTTTTATAACATTTGCCATTTCTCGGCCAGGGATATGGCCACCTTAAGCAAATGAGGAACTTCAAAAATGGTAGTAATTTCCTCGCCATTAACATTAAAAGTGGATTTATCTGATGACTCGGAAACTAACTGTCTGATAGCTGATCTGTTAGTGGAACCTTGATCACAAACTGTACAAATTATTTTTAGTCCACAAGACTGCAATGCTGAAATAATTTCAATTAACAACATTTTTAGGTCCTTTGTTTTTATAACGTCTTTTGTGAAATAATACGCAATAGGTTGCTTCCAATGTTTTACTAATACCTTACACCAAAAACACTAGAGCATGATTTGCTATTTCATTTTGTCTGCCCAGGGACCCAAGATCGACATATCCCGTTACTTGATCTTTACAAGTGTCATAGACCAACTGACAGAGCTATTTCATCAAATACTAAACAAAGCTTATCTCTTGTAATCATTTTACTAACACGTTCTGAAAATGTACATAACATTTTTCATTTATTCCAACATCTAAAGGAATATGGCCCAAATATTTCCTTATGGAAGATTCAATCTGTGGTTGCAGATTTCTGTTTAACAATTTCTATTAAGGACAATGTTTTACCACAACAACGCGAGATGCCCTCAGTGAATGCATGTTCGATCCGCCTTATCCAATAAAAGCCTCTTATTTAGTTACTCATATGGCCTTAGCGATCCAGGTGGCATTAGCCCAGAAAAGTCCATATGACCGAGATCTGGTGACTAGGGTGGCCATTCGCGTTTTGTAAATCTAAGAATTCGTCACAAAAATCGTCGCGATCGCGTTTCTTCTGTATTTTCACCCTGTAAGACCTGTCGACTATCGCTCCGCCGTATAGCCGGCGTTCCCGTGAGTCTATCACAGCGGGAACGCGAGCCGGCGCACTTTCTCGCTTTCCTGCAATGCACCACGCTTGCCGTCGCCGCTTCTTTCTCGCCGTAGTACGCCGAGACGATCGTGTCGTAGCAGGACGAGGAAGCGCGGCCGCATTTCGTCGTCTTTCCACGCCGCCCCGACCGAATTTCGCCACGGTATCGACCAATTTGGGATTATATATTGTGTTGCTCCAGGGTGACAGCGTATACGTGCGGGGAAAAATTGTGTTTCAAGGGTAACCGCGTCCCCCGTACCGTGTGAGAGCCAGTGGCAGGAAGTTCGGGTTGGAAAAGTCACAGATTTGGTTGGAGATGTTCGAGTGGTGACTGATTATACGGAAGTGCCTTGAACAGTAGCGAGTTAAGGGTTTTTTTCGTCTGTTTTGCGTTGTAAGTTTTGGTCCGTTATTATTATATTAAAAAAAGATCCTTGGTTAGAGATTTAACAGTTCGGAAAAAAAGGAAAAATTGTTTTTTTCCGTTTTTTTACGAATGAATAAATCCCAATGAGTATGAAAATAAGAAATTTAAAAAATGCTGTGAAATTAGTGGAGAGGTCAAACATGATATTTAAAGCAACGAAGAGAAACGAAACCTTAATTTTTTATGATTAAACAGCAAAAAGATACAAAATTTATAATTAAAAATACTAGGCTTTTTTAAACTAAATTTCGACATAAAATGATCTAAAAAAAGAGCTCGGAAAAAACATTGCTTTCTATATTCACTTAAAGGAAAAACTTATGTCTGATTGTTCTGATAAGTAAAAAATAAATCCAACCGTTTTCAAGATAATCGACATTTTCTAAAAATTTTGACAGATGCAAGAGTTTCGAAGATTCCTTATATCTCTCTTCGTTCTGGAAGCTTTCACTTGGAACGGAACACACTATCACCCCAATAGATTTATACTAAATGAACAATTTTTTACGTTACATTTTGAAAACTTTAAACTGCCAAAACATTATAATTGTAAATGGAACACCCTGTATTTTTGTACCGTATTATAGTAAATCAAATTCACTTTTCATCGATATAGCCATGTAGGGGCTACAGTTTCGATTTTCTCAGGTATTTGCGGTTTTCTTCCGTTCTCAAGAATATTACGTTAAAAAATCATCAAATGTTTCTTTATTTTTTGTTTATGAGGGGCTGCTGCTGGATGTTACATGGCTGAAAAATAATTTTGTTAGTCGAGTCGCTACATTCAATCAAAAATAATATTAGAATTTAGATAGAAATTTCATGTTTTTCAAATAATGAAGTTTAAAGTTTTGTCTGATTAAAGCAATGTAAATTTGTTCCAAATCTAAAATCCCTCGGTACATACCTAATTTGGTATCTGTACAATAAAAAAAACGGCTTTCTAGGACCCTTTTTCTTAATCTGTAAATAAAAATATGTACCGAGATAAGTTGCTGTAAATCGGTTTATATTCATCTAAAGTAGCTATTTTTAAAAAATCGTCCATTCGTTTGCTAACACTTTGTATATTAAGGATATAAACAGGTTGACGTTTGGACAGTCGATTACGTTTTTCCCAAAAACTACGTTTTCAGCAATACAAGAGTTTTTTGTGTGAGTTTTACATTTACATAAGACGTACTATAAACAACCTAACCTCAAAAAAAATTATGTCAGACTGTTACTGTGAACTGTGAGAATCTCCTAGCATATAATAAAAAAACTAACGACACAGACGTAATAAATACTTTCAAAACGAGGGGTAAACCACTTGACGAAAATGTGTACACCACATTTAACATTTACAAATATTTACCATTATTTATAAATATTTACGAATATTTACAAATATTTACTAGTATTTACTAATATTTACTAATATTTATGAATATTTACTAATATTTATGAATATTTACAAATATTTACTAATATTTACTAGCATTTACTAATATTTACGAATATTTACAAATAATTACGAATATTTATGAACATTTACTGATTGCCCCTCGTGATTTATTATAGAGACAGATTAATAATTAGAAAATAAAGACACTATTTAAAATACATATAACTTTTATTCATTTCATAACCATAAATCATACTCGGCGTTTTAACATTTTGTAAGATTTTACTATTTTGGCCCGATCACTTTCACTAATAGTCATTCTTCCCGACCCTAGCATTTGTATAGGTCCAAAAAAAATATATTCAGATTTGACATTGACATTGACATTTTCGTTTTTCTTCTCGTGGCAACGATTCTATATTTTCATTACTTTTCAGCCAGTCAGTGATTAATTTAGACACCACTTTATTATGTTCTGATAAATTTAGAACCCGATTTTGTGAACCTGCATTTTTTGTTTTCGAATTAACGGCTGTCTTCCCGATCCCAGTTGTTTGTTGTCGAATACAGTCTTCACTTGCATTATGTTGAGTATTACTGACATGTTCACTAATTGCAAGCAAAATTTTTTTATGTCCAAGTAAGAATTTAAACTTCTTAGGATTTCTTTTGTACAATATACCAAAATAATTTTCAAATTCAGTCTCGTCAACAAGTTCAGCTAAGTCATTCCTTACAAAATTTTCCAATTCTGCTAAATCATCCTGAGTTAAATTTTGAAAAGATACTGAATTGTCTAACCCATTAACCATTAATATATTTTTAATGAACAAAGGGATTTCAATTTTCAACTCATTACTGATTCTCTCAAAAAACTCTGCCGATTGATTTTTAAAATTTCCCTCGCAGTCTTCCATTTCTAGTACTATTCCCCATACTCTCCCCAGAGCATCAGGCTAAACTGATTTAAAAAATTTCGGATGAAAATGAGCGGTAAAAATTTGAATGTATGTTAACCAATAGGAACACTTTCGGACCTTCATATCGTCGGAATTCGGATGCATGAGACACCGGCCTTACCTCCCCACCTCGGCACGGCTCATGCGCAAGCCCTTTCGCGGGTCGAGTAGTAAGCATGTTGGCATAGTCGAAAAAGATTAATAATCTAATAAGAAATTATTTTATTACTTCGGTATTGGCAATTTTCTTCATTAAAAGAAAGATGTCATGTGTACATCTCAGTACTTATCAATCTTATCATTAATATTTGAAGTGATATATTTTTTGTTCATCTTAAATTTAACAACAAATATTTGGTATTTTTTTCTTCTACGAAATACTATCTCTATAAAACGTGATCTTTTCTTATGAAGTTTATGGCTATGAGTGCAATCCAGGTACATTTATTACCGTAATTTAGGTATACTCGGATTTACGTTTATTCCAAAATGTAATTTCGATTCACTTTGTTGTTATAGTCGAGGTTATAGTAGTAGGATCGCATCGCAATAGTCCGCTTGCCGTATTGAAATGGAATTATGTACCTACCTAAATAGTGGTAATTATTCCTAAATATTGGATTAGTAAATATTTAGTAAGTAAATGTAAAAAATATTTAGTAAGTAAATGTAGAAAATATTTAGTAAATGTGAAATTCGTGCTGTAGGTACTTTTTTGTTGAGTGATTTTTAACCTTACTTTAATCGGAACCCTGAAATAAAAAACAAATTTGCCGTGGAATCATAACTGATGTACTCGGATGTAGAAAATAAATTACGAAGTTTTTGTTTAAAATAAGAGAAATCGTCTAAACAGTAATGATTTTTACTCGGATTTTTAATACTGAACAACATCCGACACTCTTTACCTCCCTTATGGAAAACTGTAAATAAAAAATTTGGAAAGAAGCAAAGAATAATAGTTTTCAACGTACCTACCTATCAATTATTAAAATATTTTTATTACAAACTATATAATAGTGGTTAGCTAAATTTTCTCGGTCCATTTTTCAGTTTCTTTCTTTCATTAAATTATTTTAAACATGAATTGCTGGCAATAGTATTGAACTGAGTATTTTGAGGACTACTTATTTAGTATTAATTTTGTTTATACTTACATATTGCGAAATGAAAAATGTTGGGAATGTTTAACATTTTAATTGCTATTTTATTCGACTTGTGATTTGTGTATTTTTCGAAAAATTTATTTGCCAAAAATATGCAATTTGTTTTTTTTTTACCAACAATTTTCCAGATTTGGATAGGAAAGTATGCGGAACGAATAAATATTTACGAATTTTACCATTATTTATCAATATTTACCCGAATATTGACGAATATTTACTAAAATTTTCAAATATTTACTAATATTTTCTAATATTTACGAATATTTACTAATATTTACAAATATTTACTAATATTTACGAATATTTACAAATATTTACTAGTATTTACTAGCATTTACTAATATTTACGAATATTTACAAATATTTACGATATTTACATCACTTGTACACCATATTTACTAAGTGGTTTACCCCTCGTTTCAAAAACTTGTGTGTATCAACTTTCACTGCAATACATTGTTCTTCTGGAGAATATATGGCTAAAATTTTATTTTAAAGGATTATCTTTGATGCCTTGTATATCAAAAACAAAAGACGATACGTCCATAGCTCAAAGAAAAAAATTTGTCTAATTTCGTGATGATCTAGCCCCCTTTAATTTTTTTACACCAATTTGTGATATTCTGTATAAAAAATAACTTACAAATTATTTTAATAAAAAAAAGCTAATAGAGATTCTGAATATGTTCAGGATAGGAAGCTAGATTTAGGCGGAATATTAAAACACACTACTTAAATATTGTTTTAGTTGTAGAAATATGAAATTTTATTTCTTTTCGTTGTTTACTTATGAAATATTTAGATTTCGTTTTTATTTTGTTGTTTTAAATAAAACATATTTACCATTTGTTAACTTGAACGATTGAATAATTGCATTAATTTGATATTTAGGCGCATTTCTTCAATATGTCCATTTTTTGCGTTTTTTTTTTCGGATTATTAAATCTCTAGTCATGGCATTCTGTATATATTTTATCAAAATTTGGACAATATTTCTTCAATTATTGCATGGGTATAGCATATAGCTGCTTCTGCAAATGAGAAATTCTTTACATATCCAACTGAATCTTTCACTCAATTCAGATATGCTCATCTGTATGCAGGATAAATGATACCGCATTGACTTTGAAACGGTGTCCTTTGTAGATCTAAATTTAGTACAGTTGACTTAAAGATGTTTAGAATAAAAAAACTGCGAATCGAACTGCATGCACCCAGTTGAAAACTGCACAATGTTCGGAAATAGATGCATGGCGTTGAACTGCGGATTAAACAGCTTTTTGTAGATGTCAATTGTTGATTGTCGAGCTTCTGTTTAAAAAATTTTCAAGGATAAAGTCGTTCTTGTATCTACGTCAATTTAGGTGTTTTAAAGGATATTCTCTTCCTCAAAATGAAACTTTTTTATTTTACAATTCTCCTGAGCTTAACTTTCCACTCATCTCACGCTATTACATATCTTTATACCATTGATAACCGCTTGGGTTGTTACATGTTCTTAGATTAGATAGTAATCAGTAAACAAACACGGTACAGGTATTCGATTTTGGGTACTCATTGCATTACAGTGAATTACTTTTGAAAATTGTAGCCGTTTTATGTCTAGTAAATACAATTTCATTAATAACCACGAGAGTAAATTCTGCGTAAATATTTAGATGTTAGCTGTCGTTCCAACAATTAACGCGTAAACACCAATGTAAACAATACAGGAATATATGAATAAAAGTCGTTGTTTAAGGTCAACAAACCTATATTTGGAAAGTCGTGACTGCTTTGTAAAATTTTGGCAGAAATTCCTTTCCATATATGAATTTCATTTAATATTTTGCTTGAATAGGTACATTTTAGTGTTAAGTTTTATACATCGGGAGATTTTGACGTTTATATTGTCGTGGAATATGATTATCCGTAGGCCTTTCTAACGTTATAGCCCCACATTGGGCGCCAGGTCATGGAATATGATTGGTCTGTTGCGTCAGCCTAACATCAGTATCCCTCAGCATATTTAAGGAGGTATATCGGATTTACTAAAATGCACAGATGTAATTGAAATTTATATAGCGTATTACCCAGTGCTCCCTCGGTGCATCATATTTTTTTGAAATTTTTTTTGAATAGATTTTGAGATGTCGAAAGTTGTTCATTTTAACATAGGTTTATATGGCGAAGATGGACGGTGCGGCTCTTTTTTTGCACATAACTGAGAAAAAATGTAGAAATTGTGAAACAAAACTTTTCCATAGATAGTACACAGTATTATCTTATTTTTGATGTAAAACTAATGTAAGTTTTTAACACAGTACAGCTGTATTAATTAGAAACACCAAATAATTGCATTTCTGTCTGACTCGAGGATTAATGTGGCAACGTCGCAATCAGCTGACGGCAAGGAGGGAGTACATTTGAAAGACTTGATAAAAACGAAATTGATTTCAAACATATACATTTTTCCTAAATCCCATCCATGTACATTATTATCAACAATAAATTATCCACAACAGATTATTTTTTGTAATGTTTTTAAAAAACTAAATTAATTAAAAAAGGCTAGGAAGCTGTGATATATTTATTAGAATAAAAAATACAGTTGATAAATCCTTTTAATATATTTAATGGTTTATAAAAACATCGTAATCCGTACCCAGCAATATTTAGGGTTACATAAAGTTTTCTTTACTTGATTAATATAATTAGTAATACTTGAGATAAAAGCATTTGTACGGAATAACAAAGGAACATAAATATTTCTCAGCAAACTTTATATCTAAAAAATTAGTTATAGCTGCAAAACTTTTGTAACATTACTAAAATAGAGATTAAAAACACAAACAGTGAGTAATAATGTAATTTCTATCACAGAAGCTTCAAAATTGCATCCAACATTTTCTTCGACTTGGACGAGAGATGGGCGCGAGTGTCATTTCATTTCTCTCGTTGTTTTACCAGTTCACATGATTTACGGATTTTAAATAAAGGATACAAATCTTCGCGAGGATAATACGATATATTTGCTATATATAACAATTATATTGTACATATTTTACACACAATACATTTTTGAACGCGTACGCATCTTTACCCGAATTTGACGCGCAATATCTCCGATGTCCGGGGTCTGTAGGTTCGCAGTGTGTACAACTGCACTCGATTATTAGCGCTGTTGCCACATCTACATAGTGTTTATGCGTTCATTAAATATAATCTAAAACGACTTAAATATGATATTTTTATGTTGTTAATTTTCAATATGTATGTTATGTGCATATTGAATAGATTTCTTTGCTATATAAATAATGTTTATCGCAAATGATTTCCATAGAATTTAATTTTTTCAAGTTGGTAGCGGGTTTTAGTCCCATAAGAAAAGCATATAACCCCCCCTGCGATCCTCACTTCCCTCGGACCCCGATATACCTCCTCAAGGAGTCCCTGGTATGCTTGTTTTGCACTTAAATTTATGCCCTATCGGGTCTGGTATTCTAGTATCTTTTTTCACAGTCTTTGGGTTGAATTTTGTAAAATTGGCCTGTATAGTGTCGTAGTAAGCATTTAAATTTCAGTTTATTCAAAATTCAATCTCAATTTTTCTGCAAATATTTTACAATAATTTGTTTTTCTTTCCTTTATTTCGTATGTTTATTTCCTGTGGTGATTTGTGGTAGTAAGACGTCAAATTCTAATAATATTTGCTGTCTAGGTTGAGAGCCGCCTTGAGTTTAAAAATAGAGATTCCAGGCAGCCTAATTTGAGGGTGAAGGAAATCACTTTTGAGTGTTGACGTCTTTTTATAATTGATTAGTTGTGGAGCGTAACTGGAGTTTTCTGTTGCGTGTATTTATAGCAGGTTGCGTGCAAAAAGTACGTCCCCCAAACATTCCGAGGTTATTTTCGTAGGAAATAATTTCCATGTCTTTTAGAACTGAAATATTGTTCTAGTCGACATATATGTTATAGCAATTTAGTTTATTTTTAATTGCTGTTAACCGTTTTCAGTTGCAACATAAAATACAAAAAGCTAGTTTTCTGTATGTTCCTAAACTTAGATTTGAGAAAAATAAGTGATTATTAAAACTAGGTTAATAGCCTGTATTAATGAGGATCATCTTGACACTCTTTAATGTCCGATATCAACATGTTTGCCTTAAAGAAATTATAGGAACAAAGAGGCTAAATTGTGAAGTGAAGGAAATGTGTTCGAGAAGTCGAAACTTAAAAGTAAATCAGGATCATCTTCAAAGAAACAAGGGGGATATTTAAATTATCAAAGTGGCTATAAATAAAGAAGCGTTTACGAGTGCGCGTGTTCCCGACATTTCTTTTGTGTTCATTTCTTGAAAGATGTCACACCGAAAGCCTGTCGCGAGTTGCTAATGTTATGATGAATAACCTCCATGAAAATTTTGACATTTACATGGCAGAACGAATCGCCGTTTCCTACAATTTTCATTGCGCAATACCTCAGATGTTTGTCGAAAGTTTCAATTCCTTTGAATCAGAATAACAAATCTAATACAGTTCAGGGATCAGGTTAACTTAAATAAGAACTGGCTGGAGCGTTTCAGCTAAACGATATTTTGAAATTTTAATTATTTTATTTATTGTGACTAATTTTGGCGAGCAAAGGTCCAAACGAGGCCACAAACGAGATTGTAGCCTTACGCTATTGGGAAGTGATTGGTATTTTCGTTCCAAATGTCTCGAATATTTTAGCAAGAGTGATAGTAATTTAGTATCGGCATACATTCACAATTTTTTTACGTTCTCATTCATTTGTTTCTTGGATATGTTGACTAAAATTCGTCTAGTCATAGTAATAAAGTTTTAAATGTTTATTTTAGTAAGTTATACAGGGCGATCTGACGCAGATGACTTTTTATACCAAAGAAAAGATGATGTTTGTATCATCTGTCAGTGACAGCCCGTGATTTTTTTGCTGGCTGCAGGTTTTAGCAAACATTTTTCTCCTTGTACTATATTTCTGTTATAATTTCGGAGGTTCCGCATCCCTGCAGCTCATGCAGAGACCTCCCTTGTTATCTGCTACCAGAAGCATGTGTTATATCAATTATGATATTTCCGACGTTGTAAATAAACAGTTTCAAGGAAATATGAATCGATTTAAATATTTGATTATAGTGCATACGGATTATAATAACGCGAGTTATATTTAAAATCAACAATTATTAATCAGTTCAACTTGTTCAACTTGTGATTATGACACTTGCATAAACACTTGTTATTACTGAGAGGGACTATTTCGAAACGCATTATTTACCGTGGAACAAAAATAGCAACAAGGTGGATACGTATTAGCCTTAGAATATGTAATATGTATCCCCTTGCATGATTGCAGATACGATATCAATTGCGTCATTGTATACTCGTATATGTATAGGCGTTGGATTCCGTAGGTAATTCATGCGACACGTATACAGGGCGTTTCAAGTTTAATCTGGATAACTAACACTTTTTAGTGCTAAGAAAGGGGAAAGAATCCCACTTCAACGCCCTCTATCACCGAAACGATGCGATTTAAGTTCATATCATGAATGAACATTATTTTAACCTGTTCTATCGATTCCTGAAGTTATCCAAATTAAACCTGAATCACCCTGTATACCATAGATAAAAAGAGTAGCCGTCGTGAAATGTAGCTTACTTATCCCGTCGATTTAGTGAGGTATACAGAATATAAAGTACACTTTCATCGTAGTCTTCAAAATAATTTTTTTTATACAACTGTAGAGGAAAATCTTTTTAAATGTTTGCACACTGGGGAAGGGTTTTACTTAAGGAGGTATATAGGGGTCCGAGGGATGTGAGGAGCGCAGGGGGGGTCCTATGTTTTTCTTATGGGACTAAAACCCGCTGCCAATTTGAAAAAATTAAATTCTATTGAAATTATTTGCGATAAACATTATTTATATAGCAAAGAAATCTACTCATATGCACATACCATACATATTGACTAATTAACAACATAAAAATATCATATTTAAGTAGTTTTAAATTATATTTAATGGACGCATAAAGACTATGTAGATGTGGCAACAGCGCTAATAATTGACTAGCAGTTGTACACACTGCGAACCTACAGACCTCGGACATCAGAGATATTGCGCGTCAAAATCGGGTAAAGATGCGTACGCGTTCAAAAATGTATTGTGCGTAAACTATGTAAAATATAATTGTTATATATAGCAAATATATCGTATTATCCTCGCGAAGATTTGTATCCTTTATTTAAAATCCGTAAATCATGTGAACTGGTAAAACAACGAGAAATTAATTATGTTAATTTAGTTCTAAAGAAATGAAATGACACTCGCGCCCATCTCTCGTCTAGTCGAAGAAAATGTTGGATACAATTTTGAAGGTTCTGTGATAGAAATTACATTATTACTCATTGTTCGTGTTTTTAATCTCTATTTTAGTAATGTTACAAAAGTTTTGCAACTATAACTAATTTTTTATATATAAAGTTTGCTGAGAAATATTTATGTTCCTTTGTTATTCCTTACAAATGCTTTTATCTTAAGTATTACTAATTATATTAATCAAGTAAAGAAAACTTTATATAACCCTAAATATTGCTGGGTAATGATTATGAAGTTTTATAAACCATTAAATATATTAAAAGGATTTATCAACTATTTTTTATTCCAATAAATATGTTACACTTTCTTAGTCTTTTTTAATTAATCTAGTTTTTTAAAAACATTAAAAAAAATCATCTGTTGTGGATAATTTATTATTGATAACAATGAACATGGGATTTAGGAAAAATGTATATGTTTGAAATCAATTTCGTTTTTATCAAGTCTTTCAAATGTATTCCCTCCTTGCTGCCAGCTGATTGCGACGTTGCCACATTAATCCTCAAGTCAGACAGAAATGCAATTATTGGTTTCTGTTTCTAATTAATACAGCTGTACTATGTTCAAAACTTACATTAGTTTTACATAAAAATAAGATAATACTGTGTACTATCAATGGAAAAGTTTTGTTTCACAATTTCTACATTTTTTTCTCAGTTATGGGCAAAAAGAGAGCCGCACCGTCCATCTTCGCCATATAACCTATGTTAAAATGATCAACTTTCAACAACAATATTTCAAAAGCTAGATTTAAAAAAAATTCAAAAAAATACGACGCAGAGAGGGAGCACTGGGTAATGCGCTATATAAATTTCAAGTACATTTGTGCATTTGAGTCAACCCGATATACCTCCTTAAAGTTGAAGGAAATTAAATGATCTGTAAAATTTGCTTATTTAATCTCTTTGCTGTTTAATTTGCCCAAGTAGTTCCATTGTAGTTGATACTAAGATGCTACTCATGCGGTCACATCCTCGTTGTTTGTTTTGTGTTATTTACCCATGAAATGAGCTTCCGCCGGTACAGGAGGTGGTTGGAATTCCTTGGAAAAGCTCTTTACTTATTCATCTGGCCTTGTTATACACCTGCGACTGGTGAGATGGTAGATAAATTACAAATAGAATTGCAAATGCGAGAATTCGTACTTACATTCGTCGTCGTCGTAGCCAGTGAAGACATTATACTGCAAATTTGTTTGTGAGGAGAGAATATACAGGGTGTTTCAGGATTCAGTCGACAAACTTTAAGGAGATATTCCTCATAAAAAAATAAGAAAAAAATCAAGTATAATTTTTTTTCCAGAGACGCTTCATTTTCGAATTTTTTAAATAACTTCTAAATGTAGAAGGCTATTTAAGTTAAATTTGGCATGACACATCTTCTTATAAGATACCATTTTTCCATAGAAGTCCCGCAAGCAACCAGTGGCGGAGTTATGGGGACTCGGAATCATTAAATTATAAAAAAAAAATAATACGGCCCTACTGAAAATAAAAAATGATGCTGTTTTTATAGAACAGTTTGTTATTGACAAAAAGTGTACATTCACTTTTTTCCTGACTCTTATAGTTTCATGGCAAAATTGATTTTTCGAAAGGGTGCTTCTGGATTCTGTCGATAAAATTTAGGAAGACGTTCCTCATAAAACCTAAAAAAATATAGTACCTTTTAAAATTGGCCTTAGTCTCGAGTATGTGTGAGTCAAATAAGCCTTTCTGTCTCCCCTTCCCTTGGGTTTAACCAATAGTATTCAAATTATTTAGGAGATGCTTCGTTTTTGAAATATAGGGTGTTTTTTTAGAGAAAAAAATGATGTTGATGAAAACAAATAGAAATATTTAAGTACCTAACATCTAATGTTCATTCTCCATAAATGTCTGGGGAGGAATTTTCAACGCAGTAATTCTGCCTCCTCAAATTATTGTAGACCGTTTGAATTCAGAGAGATACACGGATTTTTTAGAAATTATTGTTGATGGCGTTGGCGTACTAGATGACGTTCAGTTATCTTTGGGAAATCAAATGTACTACCAAGATGGAGCACCTACTCGTAACAGAAGACAGGTATCGGAGTGGTTCGATTTACACTTTCCAGAACGCTGAATTCGGAAAAAATGGACCTATTAGGTATATGGCATCCCAGGTTCCCTGACGTCAACCTGTTTGATTTTTTTACTGAGGTCATATGAAACAACTGGTGTATGTCAAACCCAGTAACACGAGAGACGATTCAAAAAATTAATGCAGCCACCGAGCAAATTGAAGCAACCGTTGATTTGCGAAGGGTTTACAATTCCTTGGTCAAAATATTGTCATTTTGCTAACATAATTTCGTTTCTGTTACATAATTTTCAATTTTATTTTCAGTTCCCTTATACGTAGCCAAATATTAAATAATTCATAGAAAACTTGTTTAGTTTTCTTCATATTCATGGGAAACTGTACCTAAACGGTAAAACAAGTTTGTCTTTTATAATGACAGGTAATGTCACGCATTAAACGAACGACATTGATCCTGCGGACATCTTGTATATTTGTATATAAGCAAGTTTTAATCTTGATCATCATCGTCATCATTAGTTTATTCTCCAATTTCTTGTTTTATTAAAACACCTAGTATATTCCCTCTTGCCCGCCGCTCTAACCGGAACAAAATCCGCCCTCCGTTTTTTCCACCGCTTCCTCGAGCGGATTGTTTATGTCTGAAATAAACGATCGGCACGCAACCAAACAAAACACGACGCTAGTCTTTCTGCTCTCGAATCGCCCATGCGATGACTAACCCGTCCGCGAATAGACGGGCATGTAATTGAACCGCTAATTAAACAAGTGCGCCCAGCCGACTTTGTTCCAGCGTAGTGAAATGCATCGGAGCGGCGTGCGAACTTATCGCGCGGTCTGAAATTAGACTTGGATCTGTCGAAGAGTAACGTATGTACGGGATGAGGAAAAGGAAACTCACTCGAAGCGTTATTAGGAATTTGGCGACCGCTTCTGGTGTAGTTAATAGTAAAGATCTGTTTATAGTTCTAGCCATTACAATTAGTGTAGAAGTCAAAGACTTTTGTTAATTGTAGTACGATAATAAACGCAGATGTGCACTGGAGTCATCACACAGCGTGCTATCCAACCGTACTTTATTCCTGTTCGATACATGCGGGTCTTTTTTGTTATGTTTCTGCATCTTGTATAGTTTTTCCGAAGTCAATTGAAGAACCTATAATTTCAAGGTATGTACCAGGCTCGGTCGCTAAGCAGCAACTCGGCGTTGAAATATTTGAAAAACTTGTTCCCATATTTATTTAGCCATACCCATATATAGGTCTGGTCGAACTAAACGTGCAAGCGATAGAAATGTATACGCTCAGTTGAATAATGCGAGGGCGGGCAAAGGAAAACGATCACAGTTACATTGGGCTACTGGGCAATAAATCACAGCAGATGACAAGTGGTTGATAAATTGTCCAGCAGTGCAGTGCAGTAGTGCGGAATTTGGTGTGAATCAGGCAATTTTAATTTATTTTAGGCACCTTCTATCAATCATTCATATTACAATTGGGAAAGGGAGAAATAAGAGGGATACCTACAGCGTCCACACTCGGTACATATTTTATGTACTAGTAACATAATTTCGTACAAGGTACATATTGGTTACATATTTTTAATAAAAGTGCATAAAGTACATTTTTTTAAAAATGTAAGTTTTTCTGAAGCCGGTTCTGTGGAATTTGTCGATTGCATTGTAGCGCCAATCGGCTATGCTCGGGAATCTCGGCCGTATTAACTCTAGTGCAGTAAACGGGTTGCTTTTGTACGTGTGTATTCTAAGAGTAAGAAGCATACAAATTCTCCATCTTTCTCTATCTATAACATTTATATTGGAGGGAGAGAGAGAGAGACAAGCTATAATCTGTGTTGTGTACCAAATTTAAATCTTATTTGGAATTACAACTTTGTTGCTTTGCGTTAGAGATGGGCGTTGCAGTTCACTTTGCTGAATAGTTCATTTGTGAACTACTCACTTCAAAGAATAGTTCATTTTTACAGTTCGAAATGAACTGTAGTTCTTTTGCCTTGAATCAATTTTACTACCTATCTTCCCCACCACGAATGAGCTCTCAGCTCAGCATCGACACCTGACAGCGGCAGCGGCAATGGTTTGTTTTTAGAATACTGAAATAATTTGTTCAAAATGAATCGTTCACGAACTATACATCTCTCAATTCTTAAATCTCCAGTAGCCAGCGACAGTAGCACGATCCTCATCGCATCACCGGTTGGTTTCGGTTTCAACCTATGAACATAGTATAATCTAGCTAGACGCACGCGCACGTTCGCAGTTCAAAACGAACTATACATTGAAAGAATGATGAAACAGTTCGTTCAGTTCGTTAGAAGTGAATAGTTCATGAACTACACATCTCTACTTTGTGTTTCGTTTCCTACATTACACACAAAATGAAATAAGTTTGCGTACTTACTTTTTGGAGCATGCAACAGCAAATGATTTGTTGAATAAAATCAATGAAGTTATCGATAGTTATGATTTGCCCAAAGAGAAACTACTTATGCTTGGTAGCGATGGTCCTTATGTAAATAAAAAATTTTCAAGAGTAATGAGTGAACAATTAAAATGTTTGAGTTCTAAGCCTCTTGTGGATGTGGGTACATGTACCATCCATATTGTTCATAATGCGTTCCTGAAGGGACTAGAAGTTTTTGGCCAAGATGTAGGACAACTCCTTCTTTCCATAAAGTATTTTTTCAAAGATCGCCCAAGTCGCTGGGCCGATTATGAGCAAATTCAAGAAAAATGTGTTCCAAAAAACCACTTCTTAAAACATGTGTCTACGAGATGGTTGACAATAGAATCTGCAGCATTGAGACTTATTCAACAATGGCCGGCTGTAATGGAATATTTTATGAAATATATTCCCAGAAAATGTACTGCAATAGAACGGACAAATAATTATAAAACTATTAAACGACTGTTATCCAAGAAAACTGACAAGGTTGAAATACAGAAGGTAAATATTAATAAAGAACTTTTAAATATGACAAGAGCAGCTCGTAAATCATACTTATTATATGTTCAGCAAGAAAAACAAAAGGATGAAGCACATGCACAATTAATGATTGAAAAGGAAAAAGAAAATCAAAGAAAACAAGCGGAAGAACTAACAAAATAATAGACAGAAAATTGGTGAGCTTGAAAACAAACTGAAAGAAATAACTAATCTAATCTAACTAATTTCAGCAGGAGAAGGGCCAAGCATCGGTTAGCTTGTTACAGGAAGCTCAGTGTAAATTAAACAGTGCAATAAAAAAATTGAATCTTGTGGAAGCAAATATAGCACAGGGCTTAATGAGTGCTGCCCATACGTTAGCCGATGAGAGTCAAATTTATGAAACACAGACCGTGAAAATTCAAAAACAAATTAACAAAAGAAAATCGGATTTATTAGATTATTATACTTCGAAATCAAAAAAGACTTGTATGTAAAATCCATTATTCCCATTTATGTTATAACAGTTAGTTATTAAAATTAATATATGCATATATTCTGTTTTAATATTTTTTACATCATTCCAAGGAATTTCTGATAGCTAAACAATTTTTAATCTATAAATTTAACAATGCCATGTCACCTAATCACAATAAACGACTGTCACATATCATTAGTAAGTATATAATTTAGTTACATATTTTTAGAATATTTTCATAAAAAGTTACATATTTATCAAGAAAAAAGTACATATAAATTTCATAATTGGTTTGGTAATGAGTTTGGACGCTGTACCTATTTTGTTACTAATATTATCACAACATGGCATTTTGGAGACCTGGAACAAAACGAAATTTACCACCAATATAATAAAATGGTTTGAGGACATATATTATTAAAATATGTTGTTGGCCAAATGAACATATAATAGAAATTTTCTACACATTATATACAAATTATTATAATTTTTTACCTTTGGCAGAAACTCATTAAATTTTATTACCACACGTTTTTTTACATATTCAACTGACTTCGGAACAACTATAACTTGTAGATACTGAAAAAAAAGTTGTATCTTAGAAGGAAACATACAGAGCCATCGAAAAGTGTTCTTGAAAAGTTGTTCGCTATAATAAATTATTTTATAGGGAAGTCTCAGCTACCAAAACGTGTTTTGTGAGTCTGACATTATTTTAAACATTTTTTGCACTCATGTAGTATCATATTTTTAGATGATTTAGAATGCAATTTAAAATAATCTCATTTCATTAGTCCTTTTATTAACTGTTACACATACAAGCTGTCTTAAGGTGACGGCCCATTAGAATATTTCAGGGACTACTTCGATTTGAATTTTGAAAATTTAGGCCCTGGAATTTTCGGGGGTGCCCTCTTTAAATAAAATTAGGTTATTGTTGTAGCACTTCCGGTTATACCGGAAGTCGCCATCTACTTGCTTATTTTAAATGGGACACCCTGTATATTATTGCAATATCGACAAGATAAATTAAAAATAAATCCAAATTGTTAAAGCTTCTCTTTACCTAAATCTAACCGTTTTCGAGATAATCAACATTTATAAAAATTTTGACAGATGCAAGCGTTTCAAAAATTCCTTATATCTTTCTTCGTTCCGGAAGCGTTCACTTGTTTTTCGGACTACACAAAGAATATAAGATTTCACTATCAAAATTACCTGAAGAAAATTATACTCAAGGTATCTTATTTTTTACGTTACATTTTGAAAATTTGAAACCGAGAAAGCTTTTTAAACTCAAATGGAACACCCTGTATTTTTTGCACCATATTATAGAAAATTAAATTCTCTATTTGCTGATATGGGTGTTCTCAAGAATATTACATAAAAAATGTAATCAAATGTCTTGCAAACATCGTGCATAGAACAAACAAGAAAACAAAAGACTGGAGGTATAAAACAACAAATATTGAAAATAAAAATGTTTAACTAGATATATACACTAATGCAAAAACTACACTCGACACTAAAGGGTCGAAAGAATTTCGGGAATTAAAAAAAAGCATTTTGAAGCTCTAAAATTCCAGTTTTTAGATCTTTCTTCTAAAAAATAGCGCGACAAAAAAAATTTGCAAATTTTCTTCGTCCGCGGACTTGGAAATTTTTTTTCAGCTAATCCATTGCATGAACCAGATAGCTTGTTTATTCAGCTTCAATTTCCTTTTTTTAAAATTTCAGTAAGACCATTTTTCATCGAAATATCGGACTTTTAATGGAAAATGATCCTTTTGTCTTCAATCATCGATATTTCGGCGACAAATGGTCGCACAGAGAATTGAAGGACAGTTTCGACAACTGGAATAAATTTCCTTTAACAAGCTGCCGCAACTTTTCGGATTTTTTTTTTTTTTCATCTTTACACGAATTTTAAGAAACAGGATAAAGGGGTAATTTATGGTTTTTTTAGAAAATTGACGGCTAAATTGGAAATATTCACGAAATGGCTAATATTAAGCATAACTTTTACAGTTCGATATACCCAGAAGAACCCTGTGAAGTTTCATCTCGATCTAGCGAACCGTTTCTTTGTTTCAAACAGTCAAACTTTTGAAAAAAATAAAGGGTCTCGTTTTTTGAGCTTAAACACTTCATAACCATGATTAAAATTGAGGTTTTCTCACATTTTTACAGTTAATAACATTTAAATTGATGAAACTGTTTTTTTGGAAAGCCTTTCGGACATTGAAGAAAGCAAAATCCAATTGTTTCCAGCATGATTCATCTTTTTCGACCTATGCTTCTGTTTATCAACTTTTAATTAAATTAAAATTATTAAAGTTGATGACTTAAAAAACAGCTTATTTTCCAAACTACCCTTTTTTTTTTCTTCGAAAAAACCTTAAAAATTTTTTTTGGGGTTTTCCCACATTTTGACCGCAAATAACGTTTAAAAAAATTCGAAAAATTTTCTTTTTTTTTCATCAATTTTAACGTTATTTGCGGTAAAAATGTGAGAAAACCTCAAAAAAATATATTTTTTCCATTTCCATCATGATTATGAAGTGTTTAAGCCAAAAAAACGTGACTTAAATTTTTTTCAAAAGTTTGACTGTTTGAAACAAAGAAACGGTTCTCTAGATCAACTTTCCAAGGTTCTTCTGGGTATATCGAACTGTCATATTTGTCATTAGTCATAGTCATATTTAACATTAGTCATTTCGTGAATATTTCTAATTTAGTCGTCAATTTTCTAAAAGACCATAAATTTCCCTTTTTTTCCTGTTTCTTAAAATTCGTGTAACATTTTTTCCGAAAAGTTGCGGCAGCGTGTTATAGGAAATTTATTCCAGTTTTCGAAGCTGAATAAACAAGCTATCTGGTCCATGCAATGGCTTAGCAAAAAAAAAAAATTACAAGTCCGTGGATTTTTTTGTCGCACTGTTTCTTAGAATTGCACGATAACCGTAGTTCCTAAAAAATTTCGACCGAAAGATCTAAAAACTGGAATCTTGGAGCTTCAAAATGCTTTTTTTTAATTCCCGATACGACCATTTTTTCTCTAAATACAGTCTGTCAAAAATCACGGAAAAATTTCGGAAATTCGTTTGACCCTTTAATTTTTTGCATTATTATTTTAATTCTTTACTAGATTCTTAGAAATCTTCATACATTCTTCTGAATCTCCATCAGATGCTTCTAAATATTTGAATGTTTCTGACAGTAAAGAAATCACGACTTCTGGAACCTTTCCCGACTTTCCTTTTAGGCTGCACCTTAGGTTGGCTAATAAAGGATGTGAAGGTGTTAGCCTATGAAAAACAGTTTTTCCGACATTAAAAAAATGCCATTAGTAAAATATTTGCCATAATTCGTCTCAAGTTACCGTAAAAGAAAAATAAAATTATTGAGTGTAAATCCAAGGAAGCACGCCCAAAAGTTACAAAAGATCTAATGACAGAAATTAGCTTGACAGCCGCTTGGATATTTCTTATTGTTAGTTGCAATCGTGCAAGTTGTAAAGGGAATGATAGTGAATATATTTTTTTTTTGTTAATAAACTGTTAGTCTTCAAGCAAAAAAGTGAGAGGTAAAAGTTTTAAAATAAACCAGGCTTTCTGATACGTTGTTTTGAATATTCAGTTTTTGTCAAACAAAAAAGTTGTAGCAAAAAATAACTTTGAGGATGCTTATTTCGAAAAATTGGAGAGAAGTTGCACATGCATTAGTAGAAAATTTGTGTATTAATTTGATATACCTTTTTGAGTTTTTAATTTGCCGCCTCTATTCCATATTTTTTGGAAACTATTTGGTACCATTTATGGTAGTTCTCTTAAAAACACCTATATATATTTATTAACTACAAAGACAATGTCGTTTACAAACCAATAAAAACACCTGAAATGTACGTATGTTAAATTATTATCGCACCACCATGTTTTCCCAAGCGAGCCGCTCGCACAAAATTATCTCTTGACTCTGAAACCGCAGCAAATTGCTTTATTTAATTTGTTCCTAAAGTAATTATAAAACAATCACTTCCTAGATACAAATCAGCGCCTTGCTGTGAATATGATTAACACTGGTAAGCAGTTAAGAGGAAAATTTACATTCCCATTTCCCAAAATGTATACATTATCTTAATTGCGAGCGTAATTTGAAAAACACGAAGGAAATGTGTCATTATAGTTATAAGTGTTTCCTCTCATTCTTTGTTTCATAAAACGAATGACGTACGCAGGCAACGCGCCTTGATATTTTCAAGAACTAGAAGTAAACGTTATTCGAACGTTTCACAGACATCCCAGATTCTTATGCCAAATTGGAGAGCGATGGTTATTTTATGGAAAGTATGTCACGAACAAAGCGATGGACGTCTATGATAATTAATTGAGGCATTATTTCTTACGGCACCGTGATAACGACGCGTTCGGTTAATTTAATTGATTTTCCTTACAATTTGATATAACGACTACGTTATTGTAAATCCAGGTTTCTCTTGTTAACGAAATGGATGCATTAGCATATCCGTACCCAGCGATTGCCTAGTTATTTACTCGAAAAGCATATTGCAGATAGTTCCGAACCGATAATAAAGGAATAATTATGTTTTAAATCAATATTGAATTATAAATAGCTGGTAAGTCATGACAAAGTGAAAATGAAACCTCACGAAGTGTGCAATTCTGCCTGTTTAACGTTTTAAAGCATGCATAAATTATCTTAAATATAGAGTAACATATACGGCATTATTATGAAATATGTAGTATGTATGTGAAAAATTTTTAGAAAATTTTAACCTGTCATTCTAAGCCAATTACATACTGTAATTTCGATAGTTGCCCATGGCAACTTTCAAATCTTTCGGAAATTTTTTTCCTCCTGCCTAGCTAGGCAAACAAAATTAAGTGGATTTTTTTTTTGACAGCTATCATATGGTTCAAAAATCAGTACCTATCCAGAATTTCTGTAATGTCTTGTAATGTTTTTATTTATTTTAAAATAATAAATAGATACAAATAATTATTTACCAAATATTTGTTCCCAGATTTCTTCTAACGCTAATGTTTTTGAAATTCTGGCTGGAACTCTTCTCTTCGCAACGGAGAGTAACGAGGACCGTAATTATTATTACCTTTATTTTTCATTTCCATCAGATGTCTGTGTTTCATAAAATATATGTAATAATGTGATGAAATTTTGTTCTGCTGAACCCTGGTTATACGTAAAAAAGATGGGATATCTTCCTCCAAAATCTTTTGAATAGCTGCGAAGAGGTTTTCTTGATGCGGACTGATTCCATTTTTTTTTTCAGTAAATTTGGCAAATACTTTAAATTTTTATGAGACATAAGAATGTCCCCTATTTTGGTGCAAGAATTATATATACTATAAGGTTTTAAATTAGTATTTTGGTTGTTCACTGCCATGATTTAATTGTAAACAATTAGAAGCTAGAGAAAATTACAGTGGCTCTATACAAGACAGTGGCGACAATAGCGACTAAACCCCGCCCATCCGCCATGTTGCATCCAATGTCAAATTAAAAGTAACTTTTACAAAAAATAAATTAAGTACAATATTATTTTTCTTATAAATTTTACGCACAGATTTTAAGCAAATAACTACCTTGGAAAGTGATTTTAAATAATGTATGAATGTAGAATCTACTTGTGCAATAGGGGAGGATAAATATATAATAATAGCAACTATTGGTTTTTATTTTCTAGGCAAGTAAAATTAAGCACACCTACATTACACAATTAAATTTATTAGGTCTATATTACAAAAACAAATACTTAATTAATACTAGTGATAGTATTTGTTACAATAAATGTCCAGCAACACTTTTACTTGCAAGCTTTTTGCATGCTTTTTGACATTTTTTGGAAGCTATTTTTAATCGGAACATAATAAATCTTTTAACAATTTTATTTTTTATCTGATGACAATTTGGTACATCTACATTTAAACCAGACATTTCATTTAAGAAAAACTCTTTTAAACTTAAGTTTTGTGAAGATATAATCGCAAAAAGTTTTGTAAAAATACTTCTTCCATCTGCAAGAAGAAACAAAATACCGCTTCATTGCAATTAAGTTCTCTAAGTCTCTTAAATGCGCTAAATTTTGAAAGTGTTTTATAAATCGGCGTTTTAGAACCAACAGCATGTACACAGTTTATGCAAGTTTTTGATATTTTAACGATACTTTGTGCAATATATGTGCACACATTATAAAGAGAATTTAATTAGAGTAGGTAAATGCCGGTAGCAAATAACAGTAATTCCACAAATAATCTTTAATTTTCTGTCCCTTAGCACAGAATACCCAATATTGTATCACTACTATTCACTAAAATTAAAATAAAACAATAGAAATATTGAATAAAACCATAAGAATCCTCCTGACACATGACACATCACAGATGAATTTGACACTGGATGCAACATGGCAGCTAAAATCACATGCACCGATTAAAAATGATACACTCTATTGTCGCCACTGTCTTGTATACAGTCACTGTAGAGAAAATTACTGTCAACGTGACGTATAGCGAAGACGATTTTGACATCACAAGCCTAAACCTACTTGATTGCAGTTATGATTTTTAAGAATAATTGATATATTGCCATAGACATCGGTTTTCCACAAAAACTTACTTTCCTTCTATTTTAGTAAGACTAAATGAATTGTGTTGCAAAGATAAATATTTAGATTAAAAAATTAAATGCCTTTATTATTACTAAAGTGAAAGGAATGTGTTTTTTATGTTTTAATAAGAATCTTTGATAAACTGCCATAGACATCGCTTTTCTACAAAAACTTACTTTTCTTCTATTTTAGTAATACTAAGTGAATTGTATTGCAAAGGTAAATATTTAAATTCAAAAATTAAATATCTCATTTATTACTAAAGTGAAAGGAACGTGTTGTTTTTTATGTTTTATTAAGAACCATTAAAAATATGTCATGCACCACAAAACAATGTCTACCTGTCAAGCCAACTTTATTTTGGCGAAATAAGTTTCAAAATGAAACATGTCGAATTTTTAAAATAAATTTTGGGTGTAAAATTTTCTTAACCGAATCCCTCACGTCCTTGAATTAATGTCCGGAAATTTTTCCTCAATCACGCATTTTTCTAGAAAATACGTTCCTTCGGAAAAATTTCCGGAAATAATTCAAGCACTAGGGAGATTTTAAGTGATAATTGTTTGCATATAAATAATTAAAGACCTAAATAGCTGTAAAGTTCTTGCGACGATGCCGTATTTCCAGGAAAGAGATCAAATCTCATTTTATGACTGCATTTTTTCTAGAAAATTTCAAATCTACGAAATGATATATCCATTATGAAATGATTCCCAAAGTTGCACTATAAAATATATCGAACAAATCAGTATACGAGTAAGAGGTATGCTATAATTTAATGATTACATGTCCAACCCATCTGAAACCCAGTATCGATTAATTTTTTAACGACTGGATGATTTTCGTCTGGTTCAGTGAACCGCTTCACCGATTTTAGGGTTTACCAGCGCCAGTTTTCGATAGGCCCTTTATATTGTATCATTTAACGATATAACCGTGTTAGTACAGGAAAATTTTGAATTTGGGGAGGATAATTCAGATAACACTCTTGCCTATCTTTTTTACATTTTTATCTAGAAAAAAATCGGAAAGAACAAAGTTTTTAAAAGCAAAAAGGTGAAATAAAAAAACTACTTTCTAGGGCCTATAACTTCTTGAGGAAGTAAGATGGTATTAAGGTAAGTTTATTTATTTCACCTTATTCTCATTCATAGTCCAGTCAGTGACCATTTTCTCGTATAATTTTGCCAAACAGCACCGATTTTCATAAAAATTTGGATTTAGGTTCTACTTACCCTCTACTTCAAACTTGACCCTGTGCCGGAGGTTGCTTTTTATTTTTTAGGGGTGAAAACTACCCCTATTCAAAAATAATTATAGAATATAGATTGGAGCATGTAATAAGTTGAAATAATCTTTCAATAAGTAATTACTACTTCAAAGTTGACCTTGTACCGGGGGTTGCTTTTACCCTGGGGGTGGATGCCACCCCTTCTCGAGGGTGAAAAATGTTTCATTGAAAATAACGGGAATGGATATATTGACTAATTCTAAGCAACTTCTGTTCTATAAAGTTTTTTCTGAAAGTTAGTACTTTTCGACTTATTCGCGAGTGGAAGTGTAAATGTTTTAAGGGCCCCATATTCTTTAAATAGTGTTTTCCGCAAAGACAAATAATTTCAAACATTTAATAACTGAATAATCTAAAGCTTATCAAATAATAGGAATGTTATGTCATACCACCTGAGTATTTTCAAAGACGCCGCAGTAAAACGAATAAACAGGTTCAAAAAACGATCAAACCATCAAGGTTTTAGGTACTGAAATCTACGAAAATATTAACTTTTTTATATATAATTCCACATGTAAATATTCTTATAACATTTACTTGCTTAGTCCTACATATATACGTGAAAATAATTCTTAAAATGTGGGGTTAGAATAACAGCAAACGCATGTTTTACAAACGCTTTTTTTTAGTTATTATTTTATTTGAGTAAATTTAAATGGTAACAATGAATAAACAAAACATCAAGGATTTTATTTTTGTGCTTACTTTTGTTCTACATGTTTTACTTTTAAAGATTTCAGTACCTAAAAACGCCAGAAATTTCACTATTTTTCGGCCGGGAATATGGCCACCTTAACCAAAAAACCAGTTTTACAGACGGTTTTTCGCGAATAACTCAAAAAGTAATTTTATCAATGAAATCATTCTTATAAAAAATGTAGCTTACAAAAAAAAATAAAAAAATGGTGTATTTATGGTGTCTGCAGACCCAATACAAGCGGAGTAATAGCTTGTTGAAGGTTGGTTCTTATTCGTCAAACGCCAAAATTGAAAGTTTGAATACTCACAGAACTTTTTTAAAGTGCTTGAAAAAACCTTTATTTTTATTTTTTATAAAAGTTCCTAGCGTCAAACCTAAGCGAGGTGATGAAAATAAAGTTGGTCCGTATTTTTTTCGATGACAAAAAACGTGAAAATCACCCCTTAATTACCACCCCAATTAAAAATAATCGTAACCACTTTACAATTTACTTTATTTATGTACTTGTAATATGCTCTAGAAGTTTGACCGGTTTAAAGTGCTTAGTGTTTTGAAAAAGTTGAGCTTGAAGTGAAAAGAGAATTTTTGTATTGCCTTTTCTTTAAAATAACTCAAAATCTATTAATATACGCAAAATTTTGTAGAGTACAAAATTGTATGTTTTGCATTTTTGAAAACTTTGTTTAAAGTTTGCATATGTTCGTAAATGGCAAATTGTTCAAGCCCTTTCAGCTCAAACCCTTACAAAAATAAGGGCTAAAAGAAAATATAACTTATTTTATCTTATAGCCTTTGAAAAACCCTACAAAATAGTATATTAGAACACGTATATTGAAGCATTGATGAATACACATTATAGCTATATTTTAGGAATAGAAATAGAAATTTTAGGAATAGAATGGATGAGGAAGACGAGAGTGAAGAGGATTTTTGATTATTTATATGTTCTTTGCAATAACAAAAATTTTTGTTATAAAAATAAAAAAAATTAAAATCCATATAAAAATAAAATTCTTATTTTCCCTATTTTTGTCTTCAAACTTTAATCAGTAGGTTTTTTTAAGGTTTGATAAAATAAATACATTACATTTTAAATAATAAAAAGATTGTATTATATTTGTTCGATTTTTTTGCAAGGGGTGGTTTTTATAAGGGTTGAAACTTACAAATAAATAATAAAAAATTAAAACAGTAAAGAAATCTTAATTTAATATCACTATATGATTAAATTATTCTAAGTTGCTGAATAATATTTTTCAACATTATTTTTTAATAATTACTGTCATATGGGGTGGTTTTTTGGAATTGACAATTTTCAATTCATCATAGTTACTTGTTTAAAGAAGATTTCAACTTATTATTACACGCTCGAATATTCTATAATTATTTTCGAATAGGGGTAGTTTTCACGAATAAGAACCAACCTTCAACAAGCTATTACTCCGCTTGTATTGGGTCTACAGACACCATAAACACATCATTATTTTAGTTTTTTATAAGTTACATATTTTATAAGAATGATTTTTTTGATAAAATACTTACTTTTTGAGTTATTCGCGAAAAACCGTCTGTAAAAGTATTTTTTTGGTTAAACATTTACACTTCCACTCGCGAATAAGTCGAAAAGTACTAACTTTCAGAAAAAACTTTATAGAACAGATGTTGCTTAGAATTAGTCAATATATCACAACCGAGAAGGGGTGGCATCCACCCCCCGCTACAAGGTCAACTTTGAAGTAGTAATTACTTATTTAAAGATTATTTCAACTTATTACATGCTGGAATCTACAATTCTATAATTATTTTCGAATAGGGGTAGTTTTCACCCCTAAAAATAAAAAGCAACCCCTGGCACAGGGTCAACTTTGAAGTAGAGGGTAAGTAGAACTTAAATCCAAATTTTGGTGCAAATCAGTGCTGTTTGGCAAAATTATACAGTAACGCCGTATTTTACCTTCAATGACTGGACTATCAAGGAAACTAGCCTTAAAGTATGGTCCATTTTTTAGTAAGCACCCTGTATATTCTCTTTGTCCCTTTGTAAATCTCCTCGTAAGTTATGGCGCTTCAAGATGAATTTATTCCTTCTAATTTAATTGTTTATAATTACAGTAATTGTTTTGTAAGTTTCTGCGGAACTAATTACGATAATTCTACTTCAGACATCGGCCCCATCCGACTCTTCTATCACCATAATTGCCCGGATTTCTACCGTAAAAGCAATCGACCTTCAGCAGTTCCAGTGTTCATTTTCTTTGGCCTTCCTACGCAATTCTCGAAGTAAAATATTCCTGTGAAAATTGGATCGTTTCTTCCAGATATACTATCTAGATGAAATGTGTGGTTAAGATTTATTATGTCCTTGGTATCCGAATAAAATAATAGTCTCTAATATTTCACTGTATAGAATGCGGTGCCAAGTCGCGACAGGAATTTTTAACTGTGTCCTCGGGACCAGCGAAATATGGCACGGTGAAATGGGATTTCAACTTTGTTTTGAAAAGTTTAGTTATCGGGGTCATATCGTATTTGCTTCCATGGAACTCTCTGGAAATACGAAATCAGGACGGAGGAGAAAAAGACGTCTAGTCTTTGTATTTGTTACTCTCTCGAAGTGGTTTTATTCGCGAAAAGTTGAAACCTAGATATATAATTTGCAACAACCAATCAGATTTTAGTATACGAGTCGAAGTTGTCATTATGTAACATTTTTCCCAGAAATATCTATTATCTACGGCTAAATTATTAGCATTTTTAAATCAAAAATACATGGGATCTAAAACCGCCCTGACACGCCGAAACAAAGCAGACGACATTCTAAGCAAAAAGTGCTCTATAACGTTTTAACAAAAGAAAGTCAGGAAAATCACTCACGTCAAGCACGAAACAACAGGTAGTTAAAAAAAGAATAACAAGGAATTATAAGGTTTTAAATTAATTCACAATGTACAAGAACTTGAAATTATAGTAATTGTTTATTTTATACGTACTCGGGAACGAATTTATTGCTAAACTCGCACCAAGGAAACTTCTAAGCCGCTAAGTTTCATTAAATATAGAGCCGTTACATCATGCCCACATAAACGCGTAATATTTATATTATTAGCCTCGAAGCAGGATGTGGAGCGTTTTCCCGTGTGTTTTCTCTCTTTATTTTTGCCAAGTTGCGTCAAAACAGGCCGATGAACACATCTGAATAATCCAGCGAATTTTTAATTGGTACTAAATGGGGATATGTTACACAAAGTACGGCTAAACCGAACTGTAACTGTGACAAATTGACTGTGTAATTGAATTACGTACGTGTAACTTGTTTGTGATTACAGTAGTCTACGTTGATGGGAACATATCGACCGGGACACAGAAATGTGTTTGTACCTGGACCTTTTTTATGTTCAATTCACTCAAATCAATCAAAATCTAATGGGCTGGTCAGTGCTATTAAAATATTTATATAGGTGATTGGCTTTTGTCTGCGTGTGGTAACTATTACGTCAGTGATGTTTTTTATTTATAGCTAAACAAACAATGTAAGCGAAATAACGCTGGGCTCTTTCGAAAGGTGTCGGCATATTGACAGTATTTCACTTCAACCAAAGATACAGTCATGGAGACTATACGAGGAGCCCGAACTCCATGTAAACAAGAATCTTACAAAAATAAGAGGGCGCTAGTGTTCCATATGTCCCATATGTAGAGAGGGGAGATAAAAAGCGGCAGTTTTGAATATTTATATGTTTTGTGATTTGAATTATAAATCAATCATGTCATTTTTGTAATGTGTTAAAAATTTTAAAATAAATAATGTAAGCTACTTTGAATTATATAAATCATGAAAATATGTCATTCCGGATTGTAATTAAACTAAATAGATAATAAAAAATATTAGCTTTATGAGAAGAATTTGGTGTTCGTAGAAAGAAACTAGTTTTCAAGGAATTTATGACGTGATCTTGTTAATATTAACCTATAAGTAAGGTTTATGTTTTTGATAATTACTTTGTTAAAGATTTTAGTTTAATGTTAGTAAAAAATAGTCACATTTTATACAGGAAGTTGCCTTTAAAAAAATAGTAATTCTTGTATTATTAATATGGAATTTTTACTTGTGGTAATAAAAAATAGAATATAAAAAAACTCGGTGTTTTAAATAAACTTTTTAAAATATTACAGATGTCCGATTTTGAGTCCAGTGATTCAGATGACTTATTAGACGCATTGTCCAGCTTGAGAGTGGTGATGAAATAGATTTATTCTAAGAAACAGATAGAGTAAAAAATAAGAACTACTTTGAAATTATTGTACCTGAATATAGTGGCCAAGTTTTTTTAACATGTCCATGTTAGCATATGGGAAGTAGCTAACAGAATTGAAGAAAAATTTGCCATTTCTAATTATTTCACCCATGATTCTGGTAAATTTTGCATTGCCTTAAGCTCTACAACAACCAGAAAAGTTACATACTTGCTAAGTAACTTGTCTCCATAAATTATAGAATGGCCGAGATAATGAGGCAGTTGTAATCGAACAATATTTTGCCCAATATGAATTTCCAGAGCAGGTTATAGGAATAATTGATGGGAAAGGAATTCATATAAGATAGAGTATATCACAATCCATATTTTTTTTGAATAACCAATAATATACTATATTATAGTGTAACTGAAAACTGACTATGGAAAGTCGATAAATTATGGTTGGACAATTTCTAAGCTGATTGCCATGTTGTCGGTTTAGACTTCTCAATGCTTCGAGAGTCATATCGCTCTCTTCTCAAAATGTCAAGAAGCTTAAAACAACATAACCAATTGATACCAAAATTTTAACAAAATATAGGTACTCCATTATAAAGGTCACAAAAACTAGGTAATCTAAATATTTTATAACTGTTTAAAATCGATTAGTTTTCTGGGTATATATTTTAAAATTGCTGTAAAATTTAATTCTACTTTCGTAAAATTGTTGATTTAATTCGAACGTAACATGGTTCCATGACTTATTTCAAGGTAGAGTATAGACCAAAATTAATAAGGTATTATAAAGAAATATTTTAGCAATGTTCTATATTTTTGTTACATATTTTGTAAAAATAAAATGTTTATCTACCAAAGATTTCAATGTTTTATTAATTGAATCAAAAAAACGAAATTATTTGTGCCTAATTAAAATAAAATAAATATTTATTCATAACAAACAAGTAACAAAGTAAATATATATTACAAATAAAACAACTTAAAAATAAGTAATACGTGTCAGTCTATCTTCTTAAAATTTCATTTTGTTCATGAAGCAATTGATTTCCATGTTTAAATATTTAGTAAAAGTAGTCAATTACCAATACAGATCGATCAGCATCAATTACTACACGTATCCTCTCTTTAAATTTTATATGATATCTGAATTTCAATCAGTTTTTTACTAACAGGAAAGAAACAGCAACTAATTGGAAATGATTTATTCAATTCAGTAATGATAATAGCGATGTCACCAGGAAGAATTATATTAAAGATACGAATTTAATTATTTATGCACGTAATATAAATTACAAGAATATGTAGAAATAAATAAAGTATACTTGGTTGCTATTGTCAATATTATGTGAACATATTCATAGTTGCTTCGTCGAGACCTCATCACACGTCAACAGAACTTTTCTTTTATTAGATTATACAGGACAGGATTGCTCACTTTCTAGTATAATCTCATCGTAACTTAATTGCTCTTGATTTACTTGCTGTTCTTCTTGTTGTTGTTGTTGTTGTAAGTGTTGCTCTTGTTGTAGCTGCTGCACCTGTTGTTGCTGGTGTAGCGGATGCTCTTGCTGTTGATGCTGCTGCAAAATATATAAAGAAACAATGCATCATTCAATTATACAATATTTTCACTTATGAAATATTTCTATTTAAAAATTTCTCTACCGTATTAAGAATCAAAGAAGCTGCTTCCATCTTCCGAATTATTCGACTTTTTGCCATAATATTAACCCACTATATTTTATGTAATAAAGAACTGCTGGACATCATTAGATTGAAAATGCAGATCACAAACGTACTGTTTTATTTTAAATCTGTTGACAATCATTCACTTCACATACTATTACCATATTTAAATTATTTTTCGAAACATTTAATTACCATTTATAAAAACAAATTGTAATAATTTTTGACTTGACTTCTAGCTTTTAGCTTAGTATACCTCCCCGCTCCCCAATATATCTACTAAACTCAATATAAATAAAATAAAATTGGTTATTTGCTTACTTCACTCGTATTTATGAAGCTACATTCATTTGGGACATATGGAACACTAGCGCCACCCCAACATCTACCATTTCTTGGACAAATTTTGTCAATTTTCCCGTATGAGTTCGTGCTCCTTATGTAGTCTCCATGGATACAGTGTTAGGTAATGTTTTGACGGTGAAAGAGGGATACGTGTCAGCCCCAAAATTAATTTTTGGTCTTTGATAATGTTTATCTTAATCCTACTAAATGAATTATCGTTCCTATTTTCCTCAATTCTAAGTAATAGCTGCCGAAAATTAAATAGACAAATTTCACGCACAAACACAGCGACATAACTTTTTTATTTTGGAAACAAATCGTAAATAGTAATTGTATTATTGAATTTTCAAGATAATAAAATTCTGGTAGCTAATATTAAAGAATTTACTTCGTTTGTCTGTGGTACAATTCAAAAAGGAGCAATGCTTTTCAAGAAAGTCATTATTAACAAACAACAATGTCAATAATCATCACAGAAATCAATTATAAACATACGTAATACAAAATAAATATGAAATTTACTTAATTTTAGGACTCGCTAGAGCCAACATACAGGATGCTTCAGAAAGACCTCCCTTAAATACAGGGGGTGTTAGTACTACAAAAAATAAGAATTTTTTGTCCTATGAGCTATATGAACTCGTTTTCGAGATACAGAGCGACAAAATAAAATGTATTAAATAGAATTTTTGAGGATGCCAAATACGCTAGTCTTAATATTATTTTTTGGATATTTCATAGATGGCGCTAATTAATTATGCTACATTCCTGATACATTTTTAAGTTCTAATTTTTTTGAGGTTAGGTTTTTTACCATTCAGGCTCCAATTTCTAACGTACAATTTTATTTTCTAAAATTAATATTACGGTGTATAAAATAAGTGACTTTTCTCAAAATAGGCTTATGTCAAAACTTATTGATGGATGTTCATAAACAAGGCATACATTCTTAATAATATTTTAAACTCTAATTAACTTTATATCAAAATTTTACTGATTGTAATTAGTCATTACTAACTACAGTCACTAACAATCACAAAAAATAATTATACCAGTGTATTTGGTATCCTTAAAAACCCCGAAATACCAATTTTCATAAAAATATTTCGCACCGTTTGGAAATTTTCGTATAAATTCTATTTAAAAAATTTTATTTTGTCACGTTCTATCTCGAAAACAAGAAGAGACAGACATATAGCTCATATGACAAAAAAATCTTATTTTTATTTCGTACTATCACCCCCTGTATTTACGGGAGGTCTTTCTGAAACACCCTGTATAAAGATAAGTTAGCATTACTAACAACATTGTCCATTAGCGTGGCACCGACAATATCCACGAATCGTTATTTACTCTCCACGTGACGTCATAATACGACGGCGATTTCCCGTTTAATTGTCTCGTCGGTTACCAATACGCATCGATGAAATATTCCTTGTCATTATTTTGTTCTAATAAACATTCACAAAATCGAACCTTGTGGGATCTTCTGGTTGTAATCTACCTGAGATGTTTGCATCTTCGCCTAATTACTATAAAAGTATAGTAGGATCGTATTCGATGCAAAGTATAGCAAAAAATTGTTGGTCTTTTATCAAAGGAAAATCGTGTCATCATTTTTAGAACGCGTAAGATGAACCATTTTAAATTTAAAATGAAACTGAACGTAAAATCTGAAATACCGCTTCATACGTATTGTGTTCTGGTAGTAGCTGTAGTCGCCCAGGTGCATCGATTGTACGAAGTGGTCGGTTATACGTCAAATACTAATCTGGCGAGCTTGGTCGTAAATCAGAGACCGTCTTCAAAAAACAAGTAAACAGGGGCGCGTACAGAGGTAAAATGTAATACATTATGTCGAATTTAAAAAACAAATTGGATTTATAATAAATTATATTTAAAATAAATAGTTTATGAAAATAAAGGAATTTTTGTAGGAACAAGGGTGCCAGACGTGAACTGATCCCTTCATCCCTTCATAATGCATAAAGAAATTATTCAATTTCTAAACCCCTTAAAACCGTACTGCACTGGATCCCTTGTCAAGCAATGATTTATTACTTTGCACCGAATATGATCCTACATTAGCTTTCTTCTTGTCTTACGCATTGTTCTTTGCTTTGTAATGTTGTACAAACGTCCAAACACAACACAGTATATGGCCGAGCTAAGCACGACGGACGTTTTCAGCCAAAATTTTAAGCAAATCGATTTGCTTCCTTCGCATGTTTTGAATAATGAATAATTCATGGCCGGACTGCATTCAAGATCAATATAGTGGTATTTGCAATAAGCAATTTTCTACTGCAACTTGTAAGATTAACACTATAATTTCAACTAAAGCGTTACAATTTTCAGTTAGCAAACGGAATCATTCAACGAAAAATTTAAATGAAAATTAAGCAGAAACTTTCCTATATCAAAGCGTATTCACATTTCTCTGCCACTTGATTTAAAGGTATACGTGTATTAAAGACAACACTTAGCAAATTGAGAAGAACAAGCCATATTAAATTGGGGCTACGCTAAAAATAACTTTATTTCGTCGATTCAAACTGAAGGTCTAGTTGAGGCTGCTACTCGTATATTACACGAGTAATATATGCAGCCTTTATCGTCATGTCACTTTTTTCGTACTTTTATAATTTACGTACATACGTATATTATAAATTAGAGACCGTAAAAATGTTACTATAAAAAAGGCTACAGCGTTATTGTCTCGACAATAAGTAGCTACAGGATGCACTAGAGACCTTTATGTTACAAAATAATTTGGTATCTAGTGGTTTATGTTTTAAGAAAATAAAAATAGTTGTACTGGTACCTAACATCTTTTTCCTCATTCTATCCGTAAAAGTTAATCCAATGTTTGTGGGGAAGGGCCGTATATTAGTATTTTTAGTATCGAGTGACATGAATCTCATATGTCCAGATCAATTGGAAAACACGTATTAAATATTGTTCTTTGGGTATATCGAACGTAAACAAGGAAGTAGGAAGCTGAAAAACTTAAATAAATACCTGAATAACTTGCATGTGAAACGGTGAGTTACCCAGTGCACTACACGTTCTGTTTGTTGATTTTATAAGTAAGTAAACAATTCCACTAATTGCCTGCTTGTAAATTGTCAATGATAGATAACACGCAGATTTTCCATGGAGAGCGGTTTGCGTTTTGCGGTACTTTATATAATATATGGACGGTCCCAAACACTTGGAAGTGCTAAATAAAGCCTTTACGATAAAAAAAAATGATCTATGACGCAGGCCGACTATACTTTTTCAATTTTTTTCCCAATGTCCTAACCTGAAAGTGCGAAAACAAATTTTTTTTTGTAGATTTGATGTTAAGTAACATTGCGAGGTAACTTTTTCCTCAAAATCGATTCGAAATGGATTCTGACGACTTCCGGATGGTATAATGTGTTTTGTGGAGAAAAATTGCCTAGAATATAGCGAATAACCATGTTTTTCGGATTTTTAGGTTAGGATGTCTCCAAAACATAACTTGATACAGCAATTCTGAGGTCGGATTATAGATGAAGTAAAATACAGGTTTATCAAATAAAGTAATTTATAATTAAAAATAATATATAATTTATGTAGTACAATCGGTAAACATTATTATCATCTTTGCCACCATCCAAGCTTGAACTATGAATATGTCGGTATTTTATAGAATTATAGAAATAAGTTGGCACTAGCGGAACAATAGCAATGTGAGTGGCTACTGGCTAGGATTAGATTTACGATTTAGTCTAGGTTCGTAGTTGGTGACTTTTCCTTGGTAGTTTCTGAAACACCAACATAGGAAAATCAAATTTACTGAGCGCCAAAACAGATCTTACAATTAGTGGCATCACCCCTTAGTATCTCCGATTTTAGAGTATGTTTATTGAATCCATCGTCTCCCGTGAGTTTAGAGAAACATTGTTGAAATTGTATTTTGCTGTCTGTCTTCCAATTATTTCGTTATTAAGTTTATCTTTTATAAAAATTTTCCAGCCGAACGCGTTTAGCGTATCCATGATTCACTATTACCACTGTTTACCTTATTATAAGCAGAGCGATAAAATATTTACAGTCAGAATTAACAAAATTTGTTCCTGTATTACTAATTCCACCTAATTGTTTTAATAATAACGTCACGTTTCTTTGTAAAAATCATGCAAAGTCCTGTGTACGTTCTCATACATCCAGTTCGTGGCGAGAAACAGTTTTATAATTAATTCCAGTCAAGATTAATGTGTTTTTTTTTATATTACAGAATGATGGCACATGCGAACCATTAGACTATACCATGGAATCTCTTCTCTTAGGCCGACAGCATGGTACCGCTAGTGGATCGACGAATGTAAGTTTAAAATGCCTTTTCTGTAATTGAGAAACGCCCATTATCCATTTTGTTTTTGGTTGTTGTAAATGAAAGCATTTACGTGAATCATAATTACTTATTTGCCAGCCTTGCCTTGAGCAACATTTCGCGGAATGAGTCACTGAATTTATTATTTATTTATAACCGAGTGTTGCGGGTTTCGCTGTGGTTTCCTTCCGCGTTTTTTTAAAGTCGGAGGAATGTAAAACATTTATTTATAATGTGTACTTTATTATAATAATAAATAAATAGTATACACCTTCAACAAAGTTTAGATAACTGTTGCTAAACAAATGTTTTATTAATTTTAATAATAGATTGAAAAATTATCTTAACTCGATCTTCGTCTTTTGGTAGTGAGAAATCATTTTGGTAAAGAATTTTGTGAATCTAGTGAATCTGTATTTAATGAATTGTTGATAATCTTAAAAAGTAATGTATATAATTGAAAATATATCACCTCCAATAAATATTGTTAAAATTAAAACAAAAAGGCAGTTATTCCTTAGGTGTACCACAAAGAGGATTTGGCATCAAATGTAACATCAAGGTCAGTAAATTGTAAATTGCTATTTAAATAATCACTATTTTATAAATCCAGACCAGTTTGACACCAACTATTCACTTTGTCTAGATTATCTTGTAATCTGTTGTAATCCTTGAAAAATTTAACTTCCAAAATAACTTACGTTCGTCTGCATAAAACAATTAATTGACATCAAGGCATACAGTTAGATCATTAATAAAATTAACAGACAAGTGCAGTCCCAGAATCGACACTTGGGGAGCCCCCGAAGATTGATGAGATTTATCTGACTGTAGGCCACGATGCTGTGCAAATTGGTATCTCCTACTGAAGTTAAGATTTAAATAAACAGAACAGAGCGGGGTAAATAAATTCGACTGTGTAAAATTATTTCAAGAATTGTACCGAGAAGTTACTTATAATTTTTTTCCCTTGACATACTTCCGACAGTTTCATTGTTTGTGGATATTCCTATAATTCCTTTTTGGAGTTGGATGTGACGTTAAAAATTTTGCAAAAACTGCTTTGAGGTCCTTTTTTATTTTAATATGTAGAGATTAGATCAGATCTTTAGCTAAAATTACCCTAATTTTTTTTATTGCACATAATATTGTCTTCAGCAATTCGGGAAATGCAAATAATATTAGTCAAAGTGGAAGTACTGCTATTTTAAATGTGACAAGAACAAAAAACAAAAAGTGGGAAAAGAGCATAGGTAGTATCAATAGTATAAGTTTTCCTTGGTAGTTTATTTCAAATGTAAGGAGAATAAATTATACTCCACTTTACTGATTAAATTCATTAACAAACTTTTGAAATTGCAACAGATTATTTTCTAAAAGCGATGTATTTTATTTGTATGCTTAAACATACAATATACAAAGAGAAAATAAAAATATTAAATTCCTTATATTCTCAATCAAGCGGATAAATGCAAAAAACTACAATGAACATCCAAAATATTGCAGTAATGTTAATTTTTTAAAGTAGAAAATTACAAATTATTTCAGTACGAGCCTGGAGTAGCCAGTAGTGTGGAGGGCGACGGGTGCAGCGAGGACGAATATGGGGGGGCCAAGAGCACCACTAAAATGTCGGTCAGCAGTGAACCGGTATCTCGCAGGAACCGTGGCATGTCTTCGTTGTACCACGGTACATGGCCTGTGGAGAGGACTATGTGGAACTCGGAGCCTGCAAACATGGGTGCCGGGGCCAGCCAACCCGTCCAGGCTAATATAAGCAACCAAATGGTATGTTAACAGTAGAAAAAACACAAGTTGCGGTCATATCACAAAAACTAAAAATATTATCACATTTATTTGTTTGCCTTCGAATTTATCTCAAAAATTGCCTGTGGAATGTTCAAACCGTTTTTAGATGTCTTGAACGAGAAACGAGAAAAGGGCTCCAGTCGGTTTAGCCAGAAATTGAGAAATGCTCTGTAGCTGGAAACCGGTAACATATTATAGAGAGATGTGGTTTGCGCCATTGTTATTTTCTTGAAAAAAGAGCCATTTTCCCCCATTTCCTATCCCATTTTACAATCGTTGTTGCGATAGTGTTTACAATAGTTTTTTAGTAGTTAATGTCAAAAAAGACTTGCGTGTATAGCAACTTGGAGTTGATGGATATCGTTTTAATTTATTGTGAAGCAAGACAAGATTTCTATTATGGTGAAACAGGACAACATTTGTGTTAGTTCGTAGAAACTGAGTAAGACGGGCCCAAATGTGGATGTGGGTGGACAAAATTTTGAACATGCCTTCTTTGATTTTTTCTTTATAAAATCGTATTTGTAAGAGCCCTATACATCCAAATTTTTTTTGGATAAGTTTTGAATCACTCCGTATATTTAGCAGTAATATGTAGGTTATATTTTTTTATACACATGGTAATAGTAAACTGGTATATGACTATATTTTTTATTTTTTAAAACCTCTAAACAACTACTCAAAAAGTGTTAACAGACTACGGCAACAGGTAAAAATAGCAAAATAATTATAGAAAAGTGATTCACTAGGTTGAAAATGGAACATTAGTAGTTCAATTGATGAATGTAAAGTTTATACATCATCCTCTTATGTAAAAAAACTCGCAATTGATCGATTTCATGAGACATACCGTACCCTTTCAGGAGGTGACGAGCGTGATGAGCTTCGCCTCGAGTTCTGGTGGGGTTCCCCTTGACCGGGTACTAGGTAGCAGCCCCGAACGGGGCGGTAAATGGACCTCCCAGCAGCTGGAAGCCAAGATGGACGTCGTGCACAGCCTCCTCGCCATGCTGGGCGGCCAGGAACACGTCGACATGGGGGAGACCCTGTTAGCCTTGAGTACTTGCCCGGAAAGTTGTCTTGCCATGCGTCAGTCGGGTTAGTTTTTGAAATTTTCACTGAGGCACGGTGAATTAAACAAAACGTACACTTTGCAGGTTGTATTCCGCTGTTAGTACAATTAGTTCAATCGGACAGGGACGGGGATACAAGGACGAAAGCCTCGCAGGCTTTGCACAATTTAGTTAATTCGCAGCCGGACGAGAAGCTGCGGAAACGGGAGAGTAGGATTCTGAAGTTGCTGGATCAGTGCAAGGGGTACACGGAAGCGATGCGGAACAATACGGAATACGAGCAATCGGAGAGCAGCTCCATGTCAGAAGGTAAATAATGATATTAGTTGTATTATTTTTGAGTTTACAGGGTTGGCAATTCCCGTTAGAAATCTTTCTTCGTGTATAGTTTTTGAGGTCTCACCATTAAAACCCATTTTATGACGCCTATTCTTTTAAAAAAATGTATAAAAATGTATTCCACAGGCTTAGATGGAGATAAACATCCTGTACAAACAGTGGCGCACTTGATGAAATTGTCCTTTGACGAGGGACACCGGCAGGCGATTTGCCATCTCGGAGGGATTCACACAATCGCCTCTTTGGTGGAGGTGAGTGCACTACTCGATAATCCTTCTACTATAAAATATCACACGGTTTTTTTTTTACTACACGATTCAAAACCCTCGATGACCTTCTTCTTAATAAACATGTTTTAAATAATATCGTACTCTCCGTTTCTGTAACTCTCGCACTTTTTAGGTAGAACATACAATGCACGGTAGCACGACAACCGAGAACCACTGCATCGTATTGCGTAGATATGCTTGTATGGCACTTACCAATCTCACGTTTGGTGACAGCGGCAACAAAGCTTTGTTATGCTCGTTTAGGGAGTTCATGCGGGCGCTAGTGATTCAACTGCAGAGTCCTAGCGACGAACTTCGACAGGTATTTAAGCGTAACATTACTTTATCGTCTAATCTACACGAAATTTATATTCCTAGGTCACTGCGAGCGTCCTGCGGAATCTGTCCTGGCGGGCGGATTCGACTTCCAAGGAGATATTGCGGGAAGTGGGCTCGGTAACGGGACTGATGAAAGCCGCGATGTTGGATAACAAAGAGAACACCCTTAAATCGATACTGTCGGCATTGTGGAACCTCTCGGCGCACTGTACGGAGAATAAATCGGAGATATGCGCCGTGGATGGGGCGTTAGGTTTCCTGGTAGACATGCTGACGTACAAAACCCCCTCAAAGTCTATGGCGATCATCGAAAACTCCGGCGGCATACTCAGGAACATTTCCAGTCAGATAGCGGTGAGGGAGGACTATCGGGAGGTTTTACGGAGACACGACTGCCTGCAGATCCTATTGGACCAATTAAAATCGCCTAGTTTGACTATCGTAAGCAACGCCTGCGGCACGCTTTGGAATCTCTCGGCTAAGTGCAGCGCCGACCAGGAAGCTCTGTGGCAGATGGGCGCGCCCACGATGTTACGCAGCCTGAACCACTCCAAACACAAAATGATCGCAATGGGTTCGAGCGCCGCTCTGAAGAATTTAATAAGCGCCCGTCCCCAACAGACTTTCTTGCCACAGATGGACTCGACGGCCCTCTCCCTGGATCTGCCCGCTCTTCCCACTCTAGGGGCTAGGAAACAGAAAGCGCTGATGCAAGACTTGGATCAGAGCTTGAGTGAAACGTACGAGAACATCGAGAAGGACTCCCCCGTAAAACGAAGCGATAAAGACGGAGCCGTCGGTGATTTCATACAAGATCCCCGCCATAAAACGAAAACGCCCACCAGCCCCGACTATCTGCAATACGAACTTCCTCCCAGGAGCAGCTCCAACCTGGACGAGGCGCATCTGAGCACCGCCTTCGCCAGCTTGAACCTCAACGACCCGTCAACGAGCTACACCAGCGAGTTTAGGTCCAAATCTAGGATACCGCAGAACTTCGGCAGTTCTAGTTTGCCCTACATGACCCCGCCGATTAAACGTACAAACCCCTGCACTTACATCCCGGTTAGGAACAAGTTTTCCGATTGCGCCTACGAGGACGAGATCGACGTGTCCGACCAGCCCATAGACTACAGCCAGAAGTATTCCGAGACGAAATTGCCGAGCAACCATGCCGGTAACACGTCTTCGGGGAAGGATAGGGACGGTTTCTCGTACAACAAATCGAAAACGGAGAAGGAGAGCTTCAGCATATACGCCGAAACTGATCTAGATCAACCGACGGACTATTCCTTGAGGTACGCCGAGGACGATTCGGATTCTGATATTTGCAATAAAATAACGAAAGACGAACCGCAGGAATACGTACAGGACACCGTTAAAACGTACTGCACGGAAGACACTCCCTACGAGACGCCGTTCAACTTCTCCACGGCTACTTCGATGTCCGATCTGCGTATCGACGAGAAGCCCGTCATAGACAACGACAAGTTGAAGGAGAGCGCTCCGAAAACGAACAAGGAAGTGAATAAGAACGCGGACGAGAAAGATCACTGTTCGACGGAGGACATATCGGAGATCGAGAATCGGCCGAAACTCGAAGACAAGATACCCAAGTCCGAGCTCAGTTCCGGCCTGATGTCGCCCGAGAAACCGGTAAATTACTGCGAGGAAGGCACGCCCGGTTATTTCTCGAGGGTCAGCAGTTTCGGTTCTTTGAATTCCATCCCGGCGAACGAAACGTTGAAGAACGAAACAAAAGAAAACGGGAGTTTGGAGAGGGAGAATCAGATGCAGGAGAAACAGGTCGAGAAGACACCGCCGAAGACTCCTTCGGAGGCCAAAGCCGTGAAGTTCGAGAGGGTGGTGAATTACGCCGAAGAGACTCCCCTGATGTTTTCGAGGTCAAGTTCGTTGGCGTCCCTGGACAGTATCGAGCAGCATTCCATACACGACGATAGGAGTTCCGTGGTTTCCGATTTGAGGTGAGTTAAAAGTTAATTTAATTAACTTTGGGGTCACAGAATTACTTTTCGCTTCCTTAGCCGTAGCTCCTTGTTGTTCTCGGACTAGGCTCCGTGGGGGCAAACTCGCTATCAGAATCTCTATACCAGGCTCCGCCCACCACCGAAGCTCAGAAAGTGTTAAATGTGTTTGTGCAAACTTTTTTTTCATAAAAAGGATCATCCCTTAAAAAAACCAGTTTTAGAATTTTTAAAAAACTTCCTAAAAACTAAAAAACGAACACTTTCGATGAATACTTATTCTTAGAAAACATTTTTATTTTCAAATCTCTTAACGTCGGCAATTTTTTTGAAAATTGCTTACTTATTTTTTAGTCGATTGACTAGCGGCATCGTTTCGCCGAGCGAACTGCCCGATTCGCCCACGCAGACGGTGCCCCCGAGCCCGAAGCCCAGGAAGGGCCCCATAGAATTTCCCACGACGTCCAAACCCAGACTTTTGGCGGACGGCAGACCGCAACCGGCCCCTAGGACGGCGTTGAAGCCGAGCGTTTTTGAGGATAACGTTACCAAATTCAAGGAGGAGAGCACGCCGATTCAGTTCTCGACTGCCACCAGCCTCAGTAGTTTGACGATCGACGATCACGAGGAGTCGAACGAGGCGAGCGAAGCGCAGGTATGTGTACTTGTGATTAATCCAAAAAAAATTTGCACTTGAATGAAAATAATATTTATACAGTTTTTATTTTTTTTTATGTATACTTTGTTTCGAGAAATGTGTATATTTTTTTTTATTAATATTTTGACTGAAGGGCTTTAGTCGATGACCATTTGGTTTATCCAATAAAATTTGTGTATAATAAAATAATAATAATTATTATTATTATTATTTGTCATATTTGTCTACAGGGTGTTCTTGTAATAAATCCAAATAATTTAAAAAATGATTCAATTCACGGAATAAAACTTTAATAATTTGTAAAAAGTCTTAATATTTGATTATAATAAATAATTTACCAAGATTTAAGCAGGAAATAAATATAGTTTAATTTTTTTGAAAAATCACAAAAAAAAGAAAAAAATTATAATAAAATGTTAATTTAAAAAAAATGTTAAATACAGGGTATGATTTTAATTGGGGGTCAGTTCTGGAAACGCCATCTATTGGAAAACAGTGACAACTTATTTAATGTACGTATTAAGAGTGTTCTATAGGAAACAGGCAACCAGTAATACATTTTTTAAATATGTTTATTAGGCATGTATTACGTGTACAGAAAATTTTTTTCTTTAAAAAATATTTCAAATTGGCGGCACTGGAGCCATTCTCCTGAAGCATCTTGTCGTCGAGGCGTTCTGCGGCACGCACTAGAACGTGCAAATTTCAAGGTGGAACAAAAAAAATTGCTCTTAATCTACTTGAGTATAGCCAGAGAAACACGTACGGGATTGAAAAAATATTGTTTTTTGTAAAATTGGCAAGTGTCTGAAGTAAAACGTTAAATTTTTGACGAAAAAAGAGGCAATTATTTGTTATAACAATTGTTTAAATTAACTTATCGAAAAACCCGTACTAGTTTCTCTTTAAAATGTCGTTTTAAATATGTGGTTAAAATTTCAAAAGAAAATATTGAAAATTGTTGGAGTTATGGTGCGTGCTATTTTGAAAAACCGTATTTCGAGAAAAGCACATTTAAGTTTTAGACACGAACGTGCACTGACATTACACTAATGTACTTCTGTTTGAAAATTTTGCTTGAATTGTACACGCATACTCCCTAACGACATCTATGAGTGTATTAGAGAAGTTATAAATCAATAGTTAAGAAGGTACGCATAGCTTTCGAGCGAGTATGTTCATAGTGCAGGTAGCCGTATGAGAGATGCCCGAACATGCTTCAGGAAAAGCGCAAAATTAAGAAAAAAAAAATTGTCATGTATAAAACCTTTTACCTCATATTCCAGAAGGTTCAAACTACCTTTTAAGCAAAAAAAAACAACAATTTTTTGAAAATTTTACGGTGGTGTAACCCCTTAAATATACACAAATAAAAAATGAGTAAAAATAGATTTAAAAAATTTAAAGCATAGTGTTTAGTTTCTGAATCTCCGTATTAGAACCACATGACAGTCCACCTAATGTAATATGACAATAATGTGCTAGACGGGCAAAAAACAAACGGCAACTGTTAATTCGTCGAAACGAGAATAACCGAATTTGTCTCCGCTTGATTTTATTATAATTAGTTTACCTCTTCAGTTTATCGGTTTACGAGAAGTACGGTACAGAATGTGGCAATTTTCTGTGCGAAGTATTATCAAAATAATATTTGTATATGTAGCGTTATGTTTTATTAATTTTATAATAAAATTTAATTGTGGTGTGTTTTGTACAGTGTAAGTGTATAACCTTACATTGTGTGTTTGTGTGTGTTCATTGTTAAATTTCTGCGGCATATGACATTACAAAAAAAAAAAAGATTAAAAAAAATTTGGTTTCCACAACAGAATTTCAGGAAGTAATCTTGTGATGGGTGTTTCTATAAACTTCGTATAAATATGACCTGCATTCAAACTTACACGCTGTATAATAGATTAATTATTCCGTTACATTTTTTTTTTTCGGTTTTCTATAAATTGTAACAACTATTGAATCTTGCTGTTTGGAGAATTTTTTTTAGGAAATGATATGAATATTCAGTCCCTAGTTTTTTGTCGATCTTTTTTTTATCTTTAGAATAAAAAAAGTTTTGCTGGTATGATTTTTGCCTCTTCCAGCTTCTATTTCTGTACATGTCTCCTCTTTTATTGTGATAGGTGTATTAAATGAAATAACAAATGAATGGGTTTTCGATAAATATTTATCGTATCCCAGAGATAAATCTCTCAAGCTTTTTTAATTGGTTAAAGGTTATAATATTTTTTTTATTAATCACGTTCTTTTAATGAAAGAACCTACAAAATTATCAATAATTGCAATAAACAAAAAATATTCATAATAAAAAGTAATTTTTAATTTGTTGTGTATCGAATACCCAAAAACTTGTAAAAATATAATTTTTTTTTGGACAAAATTGAATTGAATGATGATTTTGTAGGAAATATCGTCTGTCATTGTTTTAAAATGAGTTTTTTTAGCCGTTTAAAGCGAAACAGCCCGAACATTCGACCAGGGAAGGTCTGGAGCAGAAAGAGGAAGATGCGGAGGTTGAGAAAAAGGACGCCGAAAAGGAAACTAACGTTTCCGATGACACCGACGAGTTCAATCTCGAATCTGACGACGAGGGTGACGAGGACTTATTGGCCGCTTGCATCAGCATGGGTAAACAATATACGCAGTGAGTAAATTCGTTATTTATTAGAATAGACGTGAAAAAATGTTCTGTGAAGTAATTTCACCGATTATTACTTCGTGAACGTACTTAATAACTTGTAAATCGGTAACTTTGCATTATAATTCATCACCCAGAATAATTATTTTGTTATTATTATTTATTTTGTTTGTTATTTTTTTATTATTTTATTTTTTATTTTATTTTTATTTTATTATTTTTTTGTTATTATATGTTATTAATTATTTTATTAAATCATGGAAAATATTCATGTGCAATGGTGTCACATACTCGAATCGTGGATAATATACATATACCTACGCACAACCACACAGTGTTGCCAATTCGTCGATTTTTTTCCAGTTCTAGGGATTTTTTGGAGTCGCAAATAATATTTGTTAATTATATTTTTAAAATACTTGTAATTTACGCAGTAAATAAATTTAACATAAAAGAAAACTCAAAATAAAATATGCACAATGCCTCAAATTAAAAAAAAAATGGGAACTAATCGGAGAAAAAAACAAAATGCTGCTCTAGAAATTTTTAGTTATTTGATAATATTCTTTCTCATCCGAGGATATCAACTTAAAATATTAACAAATGCTTCTATTCACGAAATCTTGATTCTTTGCCATTTAAAATCGTGCGAACACGAACATTTCATTGTCTCAGGCAAAACCCGCCCAAAACGCAGCCGCCCGCGTCCTTGAGCAAGCTGCCCCTGTCCAGCAATAAATACGCTCAATCCAACAGCAGCATACCTCTCTCCCGCGGCTCGTCTTGCAGCCTCCCGCAACCACCGACCGCCGTAATTCCCGCGAGCCGCCCCTCAGTCGACGGCGTCAAGATATACGACACGGAAGACGCCCCCGATGCCTCGAAACCCGAATCGTACACGAACGCCGACAGCAAAACCAGTCCCAAGAAGGATTACCTGTCGGACGACAGCAGCAACTTGTCGGGGGACAACGAAAGACTCCTGGCGGAGTGTATAAGATCGGGGATGCCGCAGCCGAAGGCGGAACAGCCCAAGCTCAGCCCCAAGCCGGTGTCCTACCTGCCCAGGAGGCAGATCCAGACTAACATACCGTTCAGGTATAATCCCCCGGGTAATACGAGGAGGGGATCAGGGGAAGCCAGTAAAGCGCCTAGGGCGGATATAAGTAGGAGGGAGAACTCCCTGCCGCCGTATTTGTCGTCGAGGGACGAAGTGGAGAGTTACGCGGTGGAGAACAGCCCGTATCATTACTCTCTGAGGTCGAGTTTGAGTGACCTGACGGTGGAAGGGAGCTTGGCCAGACTGAAACGGTGAGTTGGCACGGTTGTTATAATCTTTGCTTCTTATCTTTTAACTGCACGCATGGCGATTTAGTGATTTTAAAAAATAAATCAAACCAAGTGAAAAGCACGTATAAGACCGTTTCACTGTATTTTTTTTATAAAGGTAATCAATGTACAGGGTTATCCAAAAGTCCCGGTACGGCAGAATAACTTTTGAAGAAAGCATTTTGGGAAAAGTTTCAGACATACGTGTAAGGATTTTTCCCTGGCCATCTGATGGTGACCTTGGATTTGACCTTGACTTTGACCTTCAAGGTCATTTGAAGGTCAAGTGAAGTTTTTTAAATGGAAAGCCCTATTTTTTATTGCGGATTTGGAAAGAGCAAGGTCAATGTCGTGGTCAAGACGTAAAATTTCCTGCTCTTTCCAAATCCGCAATAAAAAATTGGGGTTTCCATTTAAAAAACTCAACTTGACCTTCAAGTGACCTTGAAGGTTAAAGTCAAGGTCAGATCCAAGGTCACCATCAGTTAGCCAGGGAAAAATCCTTACACTTTTGTCTGAAATTTTTTTTTCTAAAATGCTTTCTTCGAAAGATTTTCTGCCGTACCGGGACTTTTGGATAACCCTGTAGAAGTAACAAGGTGTATACCAATCTGGAAAACTGGAAAAACCTGGAAATGTCAGACTTCTGAAAATATCAGGGAATTTCTCAAATTTTCCTTGAATTTTTTAAATGCTAGTTATTTAAAATACTTGTTAAAAGTTTTGAGTTTTCCAAAAAAAATTTTTATATCACATTGGTCAGCTTTCCAAAAATTCAAAATATCTTGTTTTTTTTTGTAAATTTAGCAAATATGGAGCGCAAAATGACTCGATGCAAAGGTCGTATTGTTACTCGTAGCAGTCAAATGACTAATTTTTTTATTTTAATTTCATGTCACTAATTCCGCTTCTTCTATTCGGCTCATTATTTCTGCTGCTTTCTACCTTAAACTTTCTATCTTAAAATTAGTCAAAGATTAACCCTTTAAAATTAAAAACACCCTGTTTAGTAATAGCATCCCACACCCCTTTTATCCATGTTACTGATAAAACTGAATAATTAGAAATACTTTTCAAAATGTAACTCCACCGTCGCAAACATGTAAAATTTCAACAATGTTTGACCTTCGGAAAATATTTGAGATTTTTTTTTTTTAAAGAAAACCGTCTCATTTCTCAAAAAGTAAAAATTTTATGGGAACAGAATATTATTTTTTTTAATTTTTTTACTAAGCTACCCACTCCTAAAATTTGGTATAAAACCAAATAACTACCTTCTACGCAGTACTTCTAAACATTTTATTTCACTCTGAACTATTTTAGTAGACCATTATTTTGTTCCCCCGACTTTTTATCTTGGTTTTAATAGCGTTGATTTATTGAAACGTTTAATTTAAATGTGAAGACAGTAGGTGTGAAACCTGAGGATTTGTTGTTCTCAGTAATCTTCCTTGAGTTCTTGGGCCTTGATTTTTTTTTCGATTTATACAACGTGTAGGCATCCACCTAAATGGATCTGCATGCAGATTTTTTTGTGTGGGCGGCCTATTTTCTTGTTTACTTTGTGTTTCATAACAAAACAGTTCCGATAATTTACATAGTTTACAGTTTGTTTAATTTCGATAAAGTTGAATGTTGTTGTTAGAGTATAATTTAGTGTTTATCGATATTTATCAAGTGACAAGATACCAATTAAATCATACGGTATTAAAGGATTCGCTTTGTCTTACGTTAAGTACGTATTTTACAGTTATTTACAGATTTTACATGAAATATTATGTAAATAGACAAATACATAATATTTTTAAAAAATGTGTACTAATATTTACTTCGTATTGTTTGAAATAATTGTCAACAAATTTCTCACAATGATAATTTTATGGTCACATAAATCTCTCATCGGTGTTATACAGGGTGACTGTTTATCAAACTGCCTTATTGGGATTTCGAATATGCTAAAAGTCAATCAAGTTATAAAGAAATCAGAAAATTTGATGGCGAATTGCCAAGAACAAATTTGTTGTTTTGTTTTGAAGTTATCGAAGAATAATTGAAAATTTTAATTTTTGTTTTTTATTTTTTAATTCAAAAATGGAAAGAACTGGACTTTTTGAATTCAGATATTATTAGGACACTTTTTTGGAGAAATTCACATATACAATAACCAACATTGTTTATTTGTGGGAACCATATTAAATTTTCGCATTTTTAAATTCAGTATGTTTTTCTGACGAGGATGTTTCATATGATATATTTTACTTTCTTATTTTTTGTTAAAACACCAGACATTTTTACAAAGAGTGCTTTGAAAACAAAACATTCCTCCATTTTATCTAAATTTTTGACAGCTCGTGGGTAATGTCAAGTTTCGGATAATTAAAACCAACTTTTATATGAAAAAGCCAGATTCTCTTAAAATGAATAATCAATAAATTCAAAGCATATCTCGCTCCTGTTCCTGTGAAAAGTACATTTTTATTTATCTATATTTTGACATCTTCAACAAAAATTTAATTGAACTGTCGAAATTTCATTGATTCTTTTGTTTTCAAAGCACTCTGTAAAAATGACACTTGAAAGAAATTATCTACATAAAAGTGTCCTATAAAATATTTAAGTTTAAAAAAATTCATCACTTGTCGCTTTCAATTGAAATCATGAAAATGAAAATAAAAATTTTCAGTTTTTCATTGACATTTGAAAACAAAAAAGACTTTCAAGGTCAAACTTCTCAAATCAATTTCAGTAAGTTATTCGTCACAAAATTTCTCAAACTCTGCTCTACTTTGACTGGCTTTTACAATTTTTTTTTTTATCAAACTACTGTATTCTTTTTTCATAATATTTTAGGTCACCCTGTATATATTATATCAACTTTTTGCAACTTTTACATTTTATGCAGGTTTGCAAGCCCCCATGCAGAACCGACTCCGTAGTACTGCATAGGGGCTTGAAAAAGGCACTTGCTCCCAATAACGCGCAATATTTCATATCTTTATCAGTGACACTTTTCCAGTGTTATCTTAAAGTGCGGTAATATAACGTTCTTATCACTGGCTCATAAAGCATCCTTATATATTAATCCGCTGGTAATTTATTACTTTCGTGATAAGCAACGAAAAAAACATACACGGAATTATAATTGTGCATCAGCTGATTGAATCTGGATAAAGCGGGTACGGTTTATGTAAAAATATTTTTTTTGTAATTCTCAGGCCCGCGCAGCCGAGTAACCAGCTACAAGGTGCATCCGGGTACGGGCAGCCCTCTAGGTCTACAGCGCAGCAGCAGAGTAAGTAGTGACGATGACAGGTTGGTGCGTTTTTTAGTTTTTGTGGGTAATTATGCATATTTGTTGCATAACTCAACTCGGTAAATCAAGTGTCTGTTTTTTTTGTTAAAAATTTTTTAAGCGAAAAATCAGTTTCTCAAATTTTCGTAAATTTTTATAAAAGTCAAAAGACTAAAGTTAAAAAATCTCTCCTTTAATATTGATGTATTCGAAAAAAAACGATTAATCTAATCTTGCAATCTGTCAAAGAATTTACAATTTCTAATTTTAATTTGTTTTATTTACTTGTACTTGAATAGAAGTATTTTTTCCGCACTGAATTGTACTTTCTATTTTTAGCGAACTTAAATATATCCCAGGAACAAAATACGAGCCTGAAGGAGTCCTCGCGTCGCGACTCCTTATCCTCGATTAGTTTGGAATCGTTAGGTTCACCCGAAGCACAACAGGCCCTTCTAGAGCAGTGCATATCGTCCGGGAAGCCCAAGAGCAAATCCGTCACTCCTCCTAGATCTTCCAATGCGCTGGTCCCAAGGTAAGAACGTCCAATGTTAACGTCGGGGGGCACTAGAAAAAATATCTATCCAGCCGTAATAAAAATGACCTTTTCTGATTTGTGTAAAAAACTCTTTTTCACATTGATTTTTTTTTAGGCCCGTCGAGAGGAGGAGCATGGGAAAATCGCACAGCCGAGACAGACAGCCACCACCGCCACCACCAGACGAGGAGCAGAAGCCAAAAAACGTGAATGCTGCGTCTGTTGCCGGGAGCACAACAGTTCAAGCCAACGCAACGTGTCCCGAAATGCCAACCGCGGCGGCAGGCGTAGAAGAAAATCCAGAACCAGAGAAAGGGACAGGGAGCCCAGGGCCCATTCAAGGAGCAGCCGGGAGGTCAGGGATCCCAACAGATACATCACGGGGCAAATGCTCGCCTTCCGAAGGGATCTCATCGACAGGTCTCACGAAGAGTGGATCTAGTGAATCCCTATCGAGGATCCTCAAGGAGGACAGTTGCGACGATATAACCGCGGCGTTTGCGTTTTCCCCCACCGATAATATCAAGGGAAGCCTCACGAAGAGCGGATCTAACAAATCACTTTCGAGAATCCTCAAAGAGGAGGACTACAATAACACGGCAGCTGCTTTCGTGTTTTCGGCCGCTGATAACATCGGAATCGAAGATTGTCTGGCGAGGAGCTGCGAAGACTCGAGGGCGGTGGACAATCGAATGTTAGACCCGGACGCGATGATAGAATCTTTAGACAGATTCACGGCGGAGTTGGTTTCGCAGGCGAGCCACCTGAACAAAGACGAGGACAAATACAAAGTTTCGACTGGAGACAACACTTGGAACGAAGACACGTCCCCGAACGAAGTAACGTTTCCCAGCATATCCGGCAGTGCACCGAACGTGATTACTTTCAGCAACGAAGAGGATTCCAACAAAATAGAAGAGGATGCGGTGGACGGAGCGAACGAAAGCAAAGAAGCTCCTTCGAACGACTTTTCCTCGATCAACACCAGCACGATGACGGAGAGTACTCTAATCGCCATCGAAGCCAGTAAAATGGCGACAGTTTTCAAGAACGAGGCGGAAATGTCCCTGAGCATAAACAGCGCCGCTTCCTTGGAATTGGACCACGTACAGCCGCCCTCTCACCTGAATTCCCTAACGAACAGCGCCGTTGGCTTGGAAAAGGGCATTCCGAAGAGCCCGAAATTAACGGCGAGGAAGAAATCGTTGTCCGCTGGTCTCATGGTTAGAAGAGCACTTAGCAACTCTTTAAACCATGGTTCTAGCTTGGAGAGCCTGGAAAACCAGAGTTTGTCCAATTTGGATCACGTCAACCCACCATCGGACCTCCACGACGTCTTCGATCTGGAAGGCAGCATGACCAGCGTTGCGAGCCTACCCAGCGAGAACGACATTAAAACGGACTTCATCGTAAACGGAATCGTGGGTAAAGACGTACAAAACAGCCAGCACCCCATATTCAACGTGAAACAACCGTTCAACGTGTCGAACTACAGCTGCGAACTGGAGAACATAAATCCACCTTCGTTATTTAACGAAATAACCGACTTTTGTAATTCCCTTGCTGACTTCGGATCCGAGACGATCTGTACCGAAACCGGCGATATTTTCGAAGACTGCTACACTCACGTCGCTGAGATGACACTGCAGGAGGAGAATATCACATTGGCCGATGAGGTGACTGAATTTTCGGATGCTCACAGCGCGACTCCCATCCTTTCCGATCTGAGCAGCGCGGAGTCGACGCCGAAAAAGTCGAAAACCCTGACGAAATCTATGACAACGAAACAGAGGAGGAGTCTGGCGAGGGACCGGTATAAGACGTACACCGTCGCAGCGGAGATGGTTATGCGGGAAGAAGGGGAGAAGGCGAGGGAGAACAGCGAGTCTACAGAGGATTCCAGGACGGCGCGGCAGCTGCAAGATAGGTCTGTGAGCGACACCACGTACGTCTCGTCGAGTTACAGCGTTACGTCGCCGAAGTTGACTCCGAGGGAGAAGAGGCAGTTGAATAGGTGAGTTTTTTAATTTCCCTCAAAAATCCCACTTCTGATTATTTGTATGATATATTACAATTACTCCAATCTCCCCAATGGTGTAAAGTCTGATTTTTGTTTTTTCTTTCCTCATTCTTTTTTATCTATTTATTCATTAACGGGAATACTGCAAAATATACAGGGTGTCTCATAAGTAGTGTCCAATATTATTTATTTTTAATATTTCCGAAATGGGTTGAAGGAAAATTATGAATTTTAACACCATGAACACTCATTAAAAGTCGAAATAGATCATTATAAAATTTTTCAAAAATTTTGATCAGGGTCGTCTCAATTGGGGAGGTTGTCGGCTAATATTTGCCCCAATTTTTTTGCTTGTCGAAATTTTCAAATTAAGAGGCCAACATATGATGAGGCCAACATATGAACTCTATTTCTTTAGATAAAATGCTCTATTTCCAAGAAAAACAGATTTAACTGCGTAGAAAAGCACACTGGAAAGTGTTTATAACATTTAAACTGATTTTTTTCGAAAACGTATTACTTTTTCGATATAAAACATTACCATTTTTAATAGAAAACTCGGATCTATCAAATTTTACTGTTTAAATTTGAAAATAGTATCAATTTTTTTTTAAAAGATTAAATGGTCGAGTTATTCACTTTTTAAACTGCACTGAAAATCTGTCTACACCATCGCCGGGCAGCCCCTGAATCCGGCTCTATGTAACGTGTCATTTTAAAGTCATCATAATTTATAATAAAATCTCTGCAGACAAGGCTCGGAGCAGTAATAAAATTTTCAAGTGTCAAAAAATTCATGTTTTTCGCATTATTTTAATAAGTAATATTGGTATATGTCATTAATTGTAAGTAAAGTATTTTTTTTTTACTGTACAGAATAAATTAAAATAATTGTGTGATAAATTTTAAATACTTTTTTATATTACTTCGAGTTTGTAATAAAAAAAACTATTTTTTAAAAAGCATTGTTTGGTTTCTGAACGTCAGTGTTGATAATCTCTGAACATTAACCTAGTTTAAGTGCGTTGCGTAATATCAATACATCTGATGTGATATGACAACAGGGCGCTAGGCGGGCAAAAAACAAACTGGCAACGTTAAACGGGTGAAATGAGAATGGCCAAATATGTCTGCTTTATTTTGTTACTTTGATTTTAATCTTCAGTTTATCGTTTATGAGATGTTTGTAATAGGGTAGGTCATGTTGCGACTTTTTGCGTGAAATATTAACGTAACTTTTCACAGTTATGAAATTTACTGTTTTCTTTCAGCGAATTTAATATTTTTTGTTTTACTCGCAGAACGCAAATTTTTTTTAATGCTTTTGCGACGTCGATCGAAGGTTAAATTGTATTTTACTATTTGCTACAAAATTTTAGCATTCTGATCTAAAACTAAGCGTTCATTCCGAGGAGTTTTTGTAAGAGTTTCAAGCTGGCGTGAAGTCATCAGATAATTCGAATACTTCTCTGGATCACTTATATTCGTTTAAATCTTTGTAAAAAGATCGGTGTTGCCCAAAAAGATTTTATATAATTTTTTTTTAGTAAATGTGAAACAAACAAAATGTGCATTTTATAATAACAAACATATTAATCATTTTTCTAATTTAACCGAATCTACTAATTACACAAGCTCAGGAGGTGTTGCAGATTTGCGGCTAATTATGTCCAATAAAAATGACTGTTTCTGCCTCAAAAATTAAAACTTTCCTTGCCGAGAATATTTTTAAATGACAATTTCATATTCTATCCCTTAAAATTGCCATCCCATGAATTTCGTGACTGAAAACTTTTTTTTAGTACAGTAGTAAAAGCGAATTTTTTTTTCGTGTCTTATCATGTTTTAAGAGCCTCAAAAAATTAGCTACAAAAAAATGTTTTTAGAGGTCGCTTAAGATTTTTAAAAATTTTCAAAATCAAAAATTTAATTTTTTTTTTAAATTTTTTTCTCGTTATTTTATCATTTTCTAGGTTGAAAAAAATCTCGATTCTGAAAATTTCAAATCGATATTCTAATTTCTAAAGGTCACTCATAATTATTTTAACTTTAAAAGTAGTGTATCTAAAATGTTTTCGAGCTACTTCTAAAAATAAATATCAATGAACTAATAATTTTTTTTTATTCAATTTGATGAACAAAAGAATAGAAGCAAATCACAGGACACTTAAATTTAAAAAAATTAATAAATTATAAATATTTGATAGTGCTGTAATAAATTTTGCCTCGAGAAATTTTTTAAGTGTCTCGTGATTTATTTCTATTCTTTTGTTCATCAAATTCAATAAAAAAAATTATTAGTTCGTTGATATTTATTTTTAGAGGTCGCTTGAAAACATTTTAAGTACACTACTTTTAAAGTTAATTATAAGCGACCTTTAGAAATTAAATTATCGATTTGAAATTTTCAGAATCGAGATTTTTTTCAACTTAGAAATTGATAAAATAGCGAGTAAAAAAATTCAATTTTTGACGATTTTGGAAATTTTTAAAAATTTTGAGCGTTCCAAAAAATTTTTTTTTATCTGATTTTTTGAGGGGGCTTTTAATACATGACATATTTTCACAAGACACGAAAAAAAATTAGTTTTATTTGGGCCGCCCTAGTTTTCATTGTTAAATTTCTGAACTATTCAGCGGTGGGGTATGAGAATTATGAAAAAAAGATTTTAAAAAATCCAGTTTTCACAAAGGAATTTGAGAAAACATTTATTAGGGTAGGTCAAAACAAATCGACTATTTTTTTTTACTTTATACTCTGAAAATAGGTTGCTAGACACCTCTAGAAAATTCTCTCCAAATATGAGCTCTTAATTTTAATAGGAAGGTTCTCCGCTTTACAGTTTTTCAATTTTTCCGCAGTATTAGAAAAAAAAATTCATATCTATCAACTGTTCGTTAAAAATATCTCTCCTCATATACTTATAGGAAATTGAACGCTCTACAAGAAAGATCTCTTACAATTTTTTCGTAAACCTCACCGTTTAAAAGATATTAAAGGTTGAAATTTGATTATTTTAAGACAAATTTCTGTTTTGCTTATGAATTTTATAACTTGTTAACAAAAAATCATTATGAAATGCGCAATTCATAGTTTTGTAGGAAATTAATTGCTCTACAAAAATGGTCTCTTATGATTAGTCGATTAAATAAAGCGTTTAAAAGATATTCATCGTCAAATTTCAATGCACTCCAATTTTAACAGTTTTTGATTAATAATTCTGAAAATTTCAATTTAGTTTATGAGTTTCAGGGAGATTTATACAAATTTGAGTTTCTGTGAACAGAGAAATGTTTTAAACTATTTTATATTATTTATAAAGAAAATTTTTTACAGTGAAAGTACGAATATTTTATAAATGTTTGAAATTTTATAACACGATAATTAAATAAAAAAACTTTTTAATAACAAATTGAACTTTTTTTTTCTAATTTCTCTTTTTTCTAAAAGTATTAATCTTAAGATTAATACTTTTCATAATAAATTTCTGACGAAAACGTTATTTTTTCAAGATTTAATGAATCATTCACTCAGTCAGAAATAATGCACTATTTCGATGTAACCAAACATGTTTACGACTAAAAAAAAACTAGAGAAATAGTTTAAAACATTTCTCTGTTCATAGAAATTCAAATTTGTATAAATTTCCCTGAAACTCATTAACTAAATTGAAATTTTCCGAATTATTAATCAAAAACTGTTAAAATTGGAGTGCATTGAAGTTTGACGATGAATATCTTTTAAACGCTTTATTTAATCGATTAATCATAAGAGACCATTTTTGTAGAGCAGTTTCCTACAAAATTATGAATTGCGCATTTCATAATGATTTTTTGGTAACAAGATAAAATTCATAAGCAAAACAGAAATTTGTCTTAAAATAATAAATAATCAAATTTCAACCTTTAATATCTTTTAAACGGTGAGGTTTACGAAAAAATTGTAAGAGACCTTTTTTGTAGAGCGTTCAATTTCCAATAGAGGAGAGATATTATTAACGAACAGTTGATAGAGAGATATGAATTTTTTTTTCTAATACTGCAGAAAAAATGGAAAACTGTAAAGCGGAGAACCTTCCTATTAAAATTAAGAGCTCATATTTGGAGAGAATTTTCTAGAGGTGTCTAGCAACCTATTTTTCAGAGTATAAAGTAAAAAAAAATAGTCGATTTTTTGACCTACCCTAATATTTATGTTATGAGTTTCTGAAGGGCAAAGCCCCGTATAAATTCCATCCATTCAAAGTTGCAGTCTGTATAACAGAATTACAAGAAAATAAAAAATCCTATCTAATATTTTGGCTCAGATTTTGTAGTTAAGGAAAATTTTAGTTCAGTTAAGAAAAACCATTCTCCGAAAACCGATCAATTTTTTTTTCAAAAGAGCCCCGAAATATATATTTAATTTTTTTTTCTTGAAAATTTGCTACAGATTTTTTTTTTATACTTTACAAAATTAAATAGTGCTCGAATCGTAGGCAATGAAGTGTGTTTTCCCTTTACCATATTTATCGAAAACCATATTTATTGAAAAATCGTGTATTTACTGACAAGACGATTATTTTCAGGTCCCGTTTTGAGACACAAGTCTTGGACGAAGCAATCACGAGCATCCTACAGCAGCCGATCATAGAAACCCCTCCTCCCTCCGACAGCCAGAATCAGAGTTGTGACTCCAACAGTTGCGGTTCATCGCCGGCTCAAAGTCCGGCCAGGACCAAATTGAGCATACGTAGAAACTTCATGCAGAAACGACTAGAAAACAAAGATCGTTTCAGGACCCAAACCCTGAGCGAATCGAGTTTCTCGCCCGAGATCTCGTCGGCCTCTCCGCCGTTGATAAACGGAGACGCGGAGCTGCACCTACACCTGCAGAAAGAAGCCGATTTAGTACTGAGGACCCTGAGAGATACGAAGACAACGCAAGACGAGCTGCTGGACTGCGAGACGTTGAGTTTAGTCAGCAACGACGATGACTCTGAGCACAATTCTGGGAGTTCTGTGAACTACAGAACGTATCACAAGAGTTGGGGTTTCAGAAAAAACATTCCCATCGTTAACTCGGAGAACAACAATGAAGACGGTCTTGTAAATTGTCAATCCAATTTCTCAAATGATCCAGAACAACTGTCCGACGAGTTAACCGTCACGAACGTACGCGATGAGTACTTGAACGAGGATGGAGGAGAAGAAAGAGCGGAGCCCAAGCCTGCAGGGAAACCGAAAATCGTGAAACCGGAAGAGAAACCCGTGGAGCAGGCCGAGGAAGCGGTTAACGAAGAGCAGGGCAGAGGTATCCGCGGCCGCAGGAAACCACTGTACTCGAAGAGCAACATCAACAACAAGGTGGCGCCGAAGAATATAAAACCCGCCAAGACGATGGCTAGTAATCTGGTGAAGAACGTAACCTCGACTCTGAAGTCCGGTACCGCTTTGAAGACCGTCGTCGTCAAGCAGAATAAGACGACCGCTGTGAAGCCGCCGGTGACGCAGAGTAGGACTTCTAGCGGGTACGGGAGCAAGACCCTGTCTAATTCCAGTTCGCCGAAAACGAGTCCTGCTAGGGTTCCGTTGAGTAAGGGCAGTCCCAAGCATGTGCCGGCGGCTGCCAAGCAACAAGCAGCGACTCCAAAGGGTAAGTTTTTGTTAAAAAAAAAGCCATTGCTGTATGTGTCTTCTCTGCGTGGAAATTGTAATGTGTAGTTCATTTCACGTGATAGTCCAATCAAATTAGATTTTTATGTGCTAAAATTTAGTTCAGAAAAAAAAATTGTTACCTGGACTTTTATAAGTGGAAATGGTAAAGGGGCTTATAATAAACGTAAAAATAATAAATGTGTGAGCAGGGGTGGCGGAGGGTTGATTTGTGGGGTTGAAAAGTTGTGAAAAATTGTATCATTCGGATTTCTGGGGAAAGTTAACGTCAAACAAATAAGTATCCAATACAAAAGTTGTAGATCTTGCAAAAATCTACAACTTTTGAGGTCACTTTTTAAGATAACCTCAAAATTTCTGAGAAAAATGCGAAAAAGGAGTTTTTTCTTATTTTTTGTTTTTTATTTCTCATTTCCACAACAATAATTTAATTTTAACGAAACTTTGTGAAAATATCCCTTTCTGTGTCTTAAATAGCCACGAATTTTTTCAGATAAAAAAATCAAGAAGTTTCCGAGATATTCATTTTTTTCGGTCTGAAACACTCTTTTTTCAAAGAAAAATTCTACTTAGAAAAATCATCGTACAGAGTTCTGCCGGTGATCATTTTTTTCGTTTTGACATATACTTTTTGGTGAAATAAAAAAATCTGTAATCGCAGTTCAAAAACATGCTCAAAAATGCAAAAAAATATTTTAAATGACTTGCGACAATGAATTTTTCAGTAACTTTGAGCCCAGACCGTGTCAATTGATAAACAAATTAGACCGATCGAAATAACTCATTTAGAGGGAAAAAAAATTGTTATCTGAACTTTTATAAGTGGAAATGATAAAGGGGCTAATAATAAACGAAAAAAAATATAAATGCATGAGCAGGGGTGGCGGAGGGTTGATTTGGGGGGTGGAGAAGTTGGGAAAAACTGTATCATTGGGATTTCTGGCGAAAGTTGACATCAAACAAAAAAGTATCCAATAAAAAAGTTGTAGATCATACAAAAATCTACAACTTTTGTAGAAGTGACTTTCTAAAATAACCTCAAAATTTCAGAGAAAAACGTGAAAAACAATTTTTTTTTTATTTTTTGTTTTTAACTTCTTATTTCCACAGAAATAATTTAATTTTGACGAAATTTGGTGAAAGTATACCTTTCTGTGTCTTAAATAGCCACGAATTTTTTTAGATAAAAAAATCAGGAAATTCCGAAATATTCATTTTTTCCGGTCTGAAACACTTTTTTTTTCAAAGAAAAATTTTACGTAGAAAAATCATTGTTCAGAGTTCTGCCGGTGATCATTTTTTTCGTTTTACATATACTTTTTAGTGAAAAAAAAAAAATCTGTAATCACAGTTCAAAAACGTGGTCAAAAATTCAAAAAAAAATTAAAAATGACGCAACAATGAATTTTTCAGTAATTTTGAGCCCAAACTCATGTCAATTAATAAACAAATTAGACAGATCGTAATAACTCATTTAGAGGGGAAAAAAATTGTTACCTGAACTTTTATAAATGGAAATGGTAAAGGGGCTTATAATAAACGTAAAAAAAAAAATAAATGCGCGAGTAGGGGTGGCGGATGGTTGATTTGGGGGGTTGAAAAGTTGGAAAAAATTGTATCATTGGGATTTCTGGCAAAAGTTGACATCAAACAAAAAAGTATCCAGATATTCATTTTTTCCGGTCTGAAACGCTTTTTTCAAAAAAAATTCTAGTTCTAGAGTTCTGCCGGTGATTATTTTTTTCGTTTTAACATACTTTTTGGTGAAATAAAAAAATCTGTAATCGCAGTTCAAAAACATGTTCAAAAATGCAAAAAAAATTAAAAGTGACTTGCAACAAGGAATTTTTCAATAATTTTTGTATCATTGGGATTTCTGGCGAAAGTTGACTTCCAAAAAAAGTATCCAGATATTAATTTTTTCCGGTCTGAAATACTTTTTTTTTTCAAAGAAAAATTCTACGTAGAAAAATCATCGTACAGAGTTCTGCCGGTAATAATTTTTTTCGTTTTACGTATACTTTTTGATGGAAAAAAAAAATAAATCTGTAATCACAGTTCAAAAACATGCTCAAAAATGCAAAAAAAATAAAAAATGATGCAACAATGAATTTTTCAGTAATTTATTTAAATTTTAAAAAAATCAGAAACTAAACACCATTCAATTGTATGGAAAAAAATACAAGAAAAAACTCATTGTTTGACCCAAAACTTTATTTTCAACAAATACAACAGTCACGTTATAGTTTTCTCCCTCCCACAATGCACATAAAAGTGTGAAGCGGAACAAGGATTTTACAGAGTCCAACAAAATTAAGTTAATTTTTAAAAAAAAAGGAGGTCAATCATTACGGACTATTTTTTATATTGAAGTAAAAGTATTCAACTACAATATTTGTAAATTTTAAATCTTAATTTTAATAAATGATTTTTTGAAAAAAAAAATTTTTTCCTTGGTTCCCATTGGTTGTAGGACATTTTTTTTTAATTTATGAAAAAATGTCATCTTTCAAATGACAATAATGCTATTCCCATTAAATTTCAATGATAACCAAAAGATCTACATTTTTTGATCCGAAAAAAGAATTCAAAGTTTCGGTAGATTTTTTGCATATTTCCAATTATTTAGCAATATGCGTACAATTTGCATAGGAAAGAGAAAATTATAAGCTCGAGATGGCTCACGTAAGTGCATTACTGTATGATTTATTGAAACTTGAAAAAAAAAATGTAATTTTCTCAAAAAACTCAATTTTTGCAAAAACTATCAAATATTTTGTAATATTACAAAATTGCACTTATTCTACTTGCCAAGGTCTACATATCCTGAAAATTTCGTAAAAAATATTTTTTCATTTTAAAGATAGAAGTTTAAAAAAAATGGGATGTTTAGCCGTTTTTTTGCAATAACTAATACATTTGTTTATCAATTGACATCGGGCTAGGCTCAAGATTTTTGTTATAAAAAGCTCTACAACTTCTGTCTAAAACATTTTTTTCTAAAATGTGGTTTTTTTTAATGAAAAAAACTATTTTGCAAACTTTGGACGCAATTTTGAAAATGAAGTCTACACACATGCTTTTGGATGGTTCTCTTGTTTCAAGTGCCTATTTCTATCATTGCTTATCGTGTCAAAAAGACAGACCACTGAGGCTTCTTGAAATCCCGACCGTTTCAGTTTCCAGCTGAAGTGTGTCACTGCATGTCATATGCGGGCGAGTGAACAAGACGTAGTATTATTTTCACATTTTAATTAATAAGTTTTTAACACTAACATCCTGTAAACGTTTTAAAGTAATTTTTTCAACATATTTTATGATTTCCACACTGAAAACTGTACATTAAAATAAGTTCCGTGCCAGTTGTTAACTTTTTGATCCCTATACTGTCACGGACAGTAACTGAATTATGTGATGGATTTCCCATTAATAAATAATTATCAAATTTAAGGTACCCCTCCGATGGAGAGGCAGGGGACGTTCACGAAAGACGAACCCAGCCCCAGCAACATTCCCAAACCGTCTAGTAAAATCCCCACCCCTTCCACGACGTCTAAAATACCCGCCTTCACATCGAAAATAGCCAGGTCGGTGGCGCCCACGACATCGAAGATACCGAATAATTCCGGCAAGCCCCCCACGTCCGTCAGAAATGGCTACGTGAAATCCGCCAGTTCGGACAGGGCCAATAAGAACACGAGGATTTACAACCGATCGACGAGCGCCGACAGCAGGGAACCAGTCAGGAAGATGCAGCCGTCGCCTTCCAGCTACAGCCTGAAGAACGAGCCGAGGATGGTGAACGGGGCGGTCAAGAAATCGGGAATTCCCAGCCCGGCGCAAAGGTAAGGTAGGATGTATACAAATTAAAGTTTAAAGTTTGTTGTTTTTTTTTTCATGTATTTTACATGTCGAATCGTTTACAGGTCCAATAGCAATTCGAGTATAACCTCAAACGGCAGCGCGAGCGCCAAAAAACAAGTAACGAGCAAAATAGCGAGCCTCTGGAAGAAGATCGAGGATAGCAAGAAGAAGCCGGCCAAAAAGGACACGAGGGTGTGGATTCAGTCGGAATCCGAGCCCGAGGCCCCCAGGTTGATCAGAAGTAATACATTCGATAACAAGGACGGTCCCATCTTGAGGAGTAAGGTACCGGAAGAGGGGGACCCCACCAAACGCATTTCTAGGTTAGGATCTTTTATAATAATGGATGAGAATGAGGACGGTATCAGGCTGCAGCAGGCGATAAACGCTTCTGCGGCCACCGCGAACGTGGTTTGATTAAATTTTTAAGGGAATTTTTTTTTAGTTAGGGCTTAATATTTTGCATGTTTTTTATATTCCACTGTACCTAAGCATCACTGTTTAATGTTCTCTTTGATTTGATTTTAATCGGAAAAGGAAAACGCGAGTTTTTGTTTCCCGTTAATTGACGATCACTTTATTTTTCAGTGTGTTGTGGTTAATTGTATTTTATTTTTTTTCGAGGAAGATGTTCGTCGGTGAGAAGGCGTTTTTTTTGCTCCCGTCGACATTTTCGATACAGTAACGTTGTCGTTTGTATTTGAAATGGTCCACGTTGGGGGAAAAACTCGTCTTCTTGCTTGTGTTTAGCTGTCGAGTGCTAGTTGCGATGTTTAAAGCCATAAAGATTTATTTCTAGTCCGATTCGTTTGTCACGTAAGCATTTAACCTGTAAAGACTGTATATTTATTTAAATAGTATTTACGTTCCGTGATATTAATTAGCCGCCTAGGAGACTATGATTGTATATACCATGTTTAGGGATGTTAGTCGATAAATCACAATGTAGTTTTATAATATTTGTATCTATTACTTACTTAACCGTGCGTACGATCTTGTGGTCATGTGGCTAAACAGTGATGTTTCAGCTAGAGTTTTTTTTAAAGTTTTAGTCGAATTCTGTTACGTCATGTCCCAAGATTATGTATTCGTTTGTGAATATATTGCTTTAATGTTTTCTTTGTCGTTTTATTTATCCTTTCTTTATCATCACAGCGTGCTTAGCGACCCTACGTGCATACGAAACCGCCTTTACAAAGGCTCTTTAATTCTCTGAAAATTTTCTGGTTATTAGAAATACATTATTCATTCTGTAGGGAACAATAGCCGGGTGGCTGGGTAATTATTTACTTTAGTGGCACCACCTCCAATTTTCACGAAATTTTGTCTACCCCCCCCCCCCTATTTTCAATGGTGCTGAACACGAATCTGCAGTTTTTTTTGTGCGGTCGAACCTAGTTTTCGAGAAAAAATTTTTTCAAAATTCTAACCTGGATATTTCAGATAACGCTACGTACAACTATGTATATTTTATGTAGCTTTCCAGAACATCTGTTATGAACAATAAACACTGTTCACGAAACACATTTTCGTAAATTTCAAGTAAAAAGATATGTATTTAATAAATAAAAATTTTGTAGTTTGAATCCGCCATTTGTAATTCGTGATGACAACATTGAGTTCCCCCACTCTCATTCAACACTGTTGATCCCACATAAAGTTACTATAATTTTATTTACTAAATGCATATTTTTTTTAGTTCAAATTTGGGAAAATGCGTTTCTTAAACAATGTTCATTGTTTATTACAGATGTTCTGAAAGCTACATAAAATATACAGAGTTCTACGTAGTGTTATCTGAAATATTCAGGTTAGAATTTTGAAAAAATTTTTTCTCAAAAACTGGGTTCGGCCGCACAAAAAATACTTCAGATTCGTGTTCAGCACCATAGAAAATAGGGGGATAGACAAAATTTTGTGAAAATTGGAGGTGGTGCCACTAAAGTAAATAATTTTTCATGAAGGTACACTATTTTTCTATAAAACTTTATTTTTCCATAAAGGCATAAATCTTAAACAACGCCTCTTTTTCGCACATAAACTAATACATAACCTCTTTCTTTTTTATAACTAAATATAAGCCTAAGATAAATAAGAACTACGCGCCATTATTCTATGGCTAGAAATTGGCCTCAATGATTTGGGATCGAGGGGGATTATCCCTCTTTATCCTGCCTCATCTCGTGTAGGCCTGGACAGCCTTCGTAGGTGGGCCCCATCCGTCGTCTACCCCGACCGCAAATGCGGCCGGTGTAGGCGCTTTGTGGGACCTCCTTTTGTCCTGGCTGGGCCCTGCCGACTAGGGCCCTTTCTTCTGGCGCTCTTCTTGCTTCGCCGGCTCGTCTGTGTAAACCCCGGGGGTAGTGTCATGTTTATGTGTGGTATGGTTGGGTAGGGTAGTGCGGCTATGCAGCCTGGGATGCGCTTTGCTAAGGTGGCCCTTAGGCTAGCGCGGGAGGGGAGGGTTAAGGAGGGTATGGGGGGTGTGTATGTGTGTGTGTGTCGTTGTCTTCGTTTCTTGATCCTGGCTGTCTCTGAAACAGAAAAGGTTAGCGGGCAAGGGGGGGGGGGGAATAAGAACTAAGAACACTACTCCAGATCTCCTCTTCTTCTTCTTATCTGAATAACTAAATCGCGCAGGATTTCATAAATTTTTGAAACGGGTTATTGCAATTCTAATCAGTCTTTCGTTCAGTGAAGTGGATCGTATCGTATACTTGTGTACTGAAGTACTAGTAGTGGGACGAACAATAGGCCTAATTAAGCCGCGGCGACATGGGACTTATCAGGCCCACATACTTCTATACATATAACTAGTGATGGGAGATTTCGAGTGAAAAATCGAGTGGTACTCGATTATTGAGATATCTCGAGATGTTTACTCCCACCACTCGAGTGATTATTACCCTGCGAATGCACCCCAAAATGTTAGTGGATACTGCAAATAGTCACTGATTGCGTAACCTTTTTTTTAGAATAAAACAAAAAAGTGGTTAGGTTTTGAAGTGCGTGAGCTTTTTTTTTTTTTAGCTACGCATATAAGTAATATATGACTAATACAAACATATTTGTGCGCCGCTGGGATGAAAACGACCAATATCTCGTATCTCGAGTGATCACTCGATTATTAGAAGTACTCGATTACCGATAACTCGATTATCAAAATTGGTCGATTATGCCCATCACTACTATTGACTATAACATCAAGGCACTTCTTTTTAGGAAGCGGTTTTCGAGATTTCAAAAAACTGGTAGTAAGTGACTGGAAAAACGTTCGCAGTCATGAGACTTGCTCTATAACTCAATAAACCCAGAGCTTCCTAACCCCGTCACATATAACCCTGTAACCTTGGATGTGTAAAAGTGTAGATCCATGAAACTATGTAGGAACATGGATCTCATACGATTAACATGACTGAGTTGGCAAACTTCCTAATCTAATTCTACAACTCAATAAGTCCGTGACCCCATAACCCTGGGTGTGTGAGGATGTATAANATTTTTTGACACGCGTGTTAAAAGTAAGTTACTTTTAACACTGTAAGTTACTTTTAACACTAGTGTTAAAAGTAACTTACTTTTAACACGCGTGTCAAAAAATGACATTTTTAACATCAAAAATGACAATTAAAAAGCCCACTTTTAACAGTTTTGTAGAAAAAATAGTGTATGATATACGTGTTAAAAGTGATTTTATTTTGTTCGTGAAGTTAAAAAACTCGCTACGCTCGTTTTTTAATCATCTTCACTCACAAAATAAAATCTTACTTTTAACACGTATATCATAAATAGCTATTATAAGTAAAAATGTATATCTTTACACCCTATGAATACTTAAGGTTTTATTGATTGAGGATTTTTATTAATTAAGTGATGAAATTGGCTAAAGCAAATTTTTACGTGTCCAATCAGTAGCTATAGAAATTCCACATTTTGCTAATGCATGAGACTTCGTGTTTCATAGTGAACTATTACTGTTATATATTAAAAGGAGATGAGTAGTTTCCCTTTATATATTTTTTGTAAATGTCACAAGAAATTATAGTTATAACCTGTGAAGTTACAAAGCCCACTATATATGATACCACATCTACATATGGCGAAAGGTCAAACATGGTTTTTACGTGATCGTGTTCAAATAAAGAAACGACACTTAATGTACCTACTTGTGTTTGGGTCACAAACTGGATCAGCTATTTTATTTGAAAAATAATACGTAGGGACAATTTATATCTAAAACCAGCACTGCTTCAATGTGTTCTAAGATCTTGACTAGGTTTGCATTGTATATTTAATAAAATTGATATTTAGCATATATTAGAAAATCAAATTGAATCTGGTACAGTGAATCACGAAACACAGGTTAATATGATTGATATATGATTTATTTTTATTATTATTTATATATGTGTTAGTTAAGGTAGATAACTCGTTAAGATGTATCGATTTTAAATTTCTAAAAATGTTTACTATTTTATATAAATACACACTTGTACTCTCTTTTGGATTCCGTTTTATTGTACCCATTTTATTTTACATTCACTATGTAATATTCTCATAAATTACAATTAACAAGTTGTATAATTAGATATACAAAATAATAATTGGTAATTTTGCTCTGTTAATAGTACATCAGTTATTAAATTTCATTTGAAATAATCCGCTAAATTTTCGGGCTTGCGCAAAATTGACAAAGTGCAACATACTCTTTTTTATCTCCTTTTTTTGGGAACAAGGTCATTCAATGTAAAAGATATGCAGTGCTTGGTATATGTATAGAAGAATGTGTAAAATTACAAATTTTCATGCCGCCATCTATCGCTCAGACACTGCACTAGAGAATTGTTTAGCAGGTAGCCAACTGTAACAGCCTGACATTCGCTGGTGAATTAATTGAACTTTTAACGTATAGATGGTACCGCCGATTTTCTTAGAACTTTTTAGAACAGAAAAGTCTGAAAAAAATTCCGGCAAACTATAACGGCCTTGACCAACCCAAAACTGCATTCTGTTCGTCTCCAGCTTCTCCAATTTCCAAGATTTTCGATATTTTTTATTATAGAAAATTTTTCCAGATATTATGATTCACAATTTAGATAATTTAGATAACATTCGTAATCTCCTGATACAAATTAATTTTTAAAAGAAATAAACACAAAACATAAATAAATATATTAATTCTATCAAGGTTTAGTACATTCTGAACAGGGCCCGAGAACTTATACTTGAAAATATGGGGACACTGGGAACCACGTGACTTGAGATGGATATACAAGTTGGGGAAAGAGTCTATAGATGTCGCCACAAAGATTTTGTAGAATAAATTTTGACAATTGCAATTATGAATCATTTCATGTCATTCATTTTATGTTTATTGTTGGTTAGGTTTGGCAAGTGCTGGTGTGTGTTTTATTTGTGTTTTTAGTGTGTTTTATTAGATATTTCATTCACATTTATTTATATAACATAATAATGTCTGATCATCATATAATCACATTTTTTTATTAATAATAAAATGTTTTGTTTTTTTGTTTTCTTTAATAAAAAATGTGATCAGAGGTAGGTAGTTTTTTTTATGGATATCAACACAACGAAAAATTTAAAGTTGCATAATAAATCTCTATTACAAGAATTAATCAAAGATTGGTTTAGTAAAATTATTTACTTGTAATATTTTTTTATTCACCGTGAAAGCTAATACAATATAGAAAGCACTGAAACTCTATAATCATTTTCACTCTTTTTTTTCAAAATATGTACTGAAATTTGAAATTTTTTCAACAAACATTTTAAAAAGTTACAGTATCAAAATTATTTCTTATTTTAAGTAGGAAGACTATTAGAGCATTTAAAAGTGTCTTTAATGCTTGAGTGATTTTAATGCTTTTTATCAAATGTACTTATTTTCTCATGGTGACAAAAAAA
>NW_019416912.1:170235-172016 GCF_000390285.2 Anoplophora glabripennis
AAATTTGAAATTTTTTCAACAAACATTTTAAAAAGTTACAGTATCAAAATTATTTCTTATTTTAAGTAGAAAGACTATTAGAGCATTTAAAAGTGTCTTTAATGCTTGAGTGATTTTAATGCTTTTTATCAAATGTACTTATTTTCTCATGGTGACAAAAAAAATTATCTACGTGAAAATTATTTTACAAAATCAATTTCTGAGTGATCTGTGTAGGGTGAGATTTGTTATGTAATTTTAAATTTAGCGGCGGCAGAATACCTAAAACAAATATTGAGTAGGTAGGTATATAGTTGTAGAGCGTACAACTAGATGGTGCTTGCATCTTTTACCGGCTACAGGTAATTTAACTCACTGTATTACCGACAACTCCTAGAAAAGGAAAGCAATAGAAGTTGGAGAAAGTGTCAACAGTTAGCGCTGTTAATGACCACGAAATCTGTTCAAGTTTCCTATTTATAGTATCATTTATCTAGGATTCTGAACATGTATTGGGCTCACAGAATGTCGAGGTGTTTGCCGCGCCTGATAAAAAAAGATAGATAGTCTCATGTCAAAAAGATTTTATATATATATATTTTTTCTAATTTTGCCACTTTTATTAAAATTTTATGTATTTTTTGGGAATTACATATTAGGATAGCAGAATGTCGAGGTGTTTGCCGCGCCTGATAGAAAAAAAATAAATATTTTGATGCCAAAATTGATCTTTTTAACGAAATTTTGGTAAAAATTTTATAACAATCTTTCTTATATATTTTGTGGCTCGTGTATCGGGATCGCAGAAGCTTGAAGAGGTATTTGCCGTGCATGATGTTTTTAAGAAATTTTGCCACTTTTTTTTTTAATTTTATGTACTTTTAGTACAGAGAGATCGAGAATGATTGACCGGATTCTGAACGTACCCTGTCTCAATTGCTATCAAAACTGATTTCTGTTTGCTAAAATTACTTTTTTTTCCGTGCAATTTCATGGTGTTCTGTGGCGATTTCACAATTTGACGTTCTGTTCATTGGCGCACGGATTTTTTGGCTTGAATATTATTTTGTAGATTTTGTTGTTACCTGATATATTTTGCGACATTATAAAACAGTATTTTTCAATACTACAGTTAGAGTAGGTGGATATTATACGTGAGTAATTAATTTATTGCGTATGTTGTTCTCTAACCTAATCGGTTTTTTAATTTAGGTTAACATGGCATTTTCATTAGAACATGATAAATTTCTTCTGGAGGCCTATTTTCGTAGTGGACAAAACAATGGTAATGGTTGGAAATATTCGATGAATTCGTGTCATTTACAATTTCAAGAACAATTTCCAAATGATGAAATTGATTATGAAATTTTTTCGAGACACGTGAAGAGATTAGTGGAACGCTTCCATAACACTGGAAGTGTTTGTAGAGGAAAATCTCCAGGCAGAAAGTCTATTCTTACAGAGGAAGTCTTGGAAGATGTTGAAAACCGCTTACGAGCTAGTCCAACCAAATCACTACGTCGGTTATCTGCTCAAACAGGTACTTAATAACAAATATTTATTCTAAAATTTGTATCATTATTCCTAAATTGTTTATAGGAATATCATATGGATCATGCCATAAAGCAGTAAAGAAGTTGCATTTTCATCCTTATAAAGTTAGTGTTGTGCAGGAACTACTTCCGTTAGATTTTGGAAAACGTGTGCAATACTGTAATTGGTTTAACGAAAATCTGAATGACGACGATATTCTAGATCTAACATTTTTTTCTGATGAAGCGTGGTTTCATTTAAGTGGGTAC